>NC_092766.1:83530676-83830676 GCF_047496795.1 Chiloscyllium punctatum | reverse complement strand
GCTGCACTGACAGAGGATCATGACTGAGGGAGCGCTGCACTGACAGAGGATCATTACTGAGGGAGCGCTGCACTGACAGAGGATCATTACTGAGGGAGTGCTACACTGTCAGCGCATCAGTCTGGGGGATACCTGCATTGTAAGAGAGTCAGGACTGATTGAGTGCCACACTATCAGATGGGCTGAATGGCCTAATTTCTGCTCCCATAGCTTGTGGCCTAAGAGGAATATCTGAAATTGTTCAGTATATTTCTGCCTCTGCTTCCTACATACCCTGCTCAGCAATGATTCCCACGTTCAGATTCCAGAGACTGTGTTCAAACAGACCGTCTTCATTTGGTTACCACCCTCTTTTCCCAGTGTTGGGGTTTCTGTTTCGTGTGACTGACCTGCCAGCTCAAAGGGATATTTTCATGCTGCAGGGCTGAGGTTTATTCCTCAGCTTCTGTGTGCTCATCCCAAATGAATCCCACTGTCCCACACTCATCACAGTCGTGTGTTCCTTATTTCTGAGTTTCCCAATGCTAATCCACATCCAGACTGACATCCCACACTCCTCCAAATCGTATCACAGGCTAATTGCCTGGGAGAAAGGAATGCTAAGAGGGGAAATAGAATTCTGAATGGACCTTACAGTGACATTAAGGGTGAATTGATAATGACAGAAACACAGTGAGAATTTGTGCATGGACCCAGAGGCTACAGTGAATGGATTCATTTTGTCAATGCTCATTGGGACAGGGTTGGTATGAAATCGTGAAGATGCTCTGTGATACAATTAAATGAATGAGCATATATATAGAGAGAGATGGTTCTGAGTGGTCTGGTCTTCTTACAACCCAATAAATCTCCAAAGACGGTGGAAATGTATCTCAGTTTACCGAATGAGGTGATGGAGGAAGTAGCAGGTACACTTGCAAACATTTTCAAATCCCCTCTGGCCACAAGAGAGGTGTCGTCGGACTGACCATGTGGTACTGTTATTCAAGAAGGAGCATGGGATATACCAGGCAGCTACAGGCCAGTCAGGCTAATACCGTGGGTGGGACGTCTGTTGGAAGCAATTTTGGGAGATAGAATTAATCAGCATTTAAAGAGACTGGAGTTCATGAAGACCAGTCAGAATGGTTGTGTTAAGTGGAGGTCAGGTCTTACCAATGGGATTGCACTTTTTAAGGAGGTGACCAGGTGTGTAAAAAGGGGCAACACTTTCCTGTCGCCTGCTTGGAGGTCAGTAAGGCTTTTTATCAGGATCCATACTGGAAACTATAGTGAACATAAAAACTCAAGATCCAAGGAATTTGGCGCAGAATGCTGAGTGGCAGGAAGTAGACAGTGATGGCCCAATTAGAAATCTCTGTCTGTTCATGTCTCACTGTTGGGGTCTTACTGATGTGGTTGATAGAAAAGGTTTAGATTTGAATGGTGGAGGGTTAATCATTGGGTTCATGAATGATATGAAGATTGGTTGGGTGATAAATACTGAGGAGGATAGCCTTAGATTACAGAAGGATGGAGATGGCCTTGTCAGATGGACCGATCAGTGGCAACGGGTGAGGTGCCTGAAGTCTGGAGGGTGATTAATGATGGGCCATTATTGAAGTAAGGCTGCAAGGAACAGCCATTGAACTATGGAGCTGTGAGCCTGATGGCAGTGGGGGGTAAGCTGTTGGAGGGCATTCTGAGTGACAATTTACATGGATTTGGAAAAGTAAGAATTGATTAGGGATGGTCAGCATGGCTTGTGGAAATGGTTTATCCAACTTGATAGAGGTTTTGAAGGGTTGACTGAGAAGATAGATGAGAAAGTTTCACATGGGAGACTGGTTAGTAAAAGGTTAGATGACATGACATCCAGGGAGAGAGAACAGCACGGTGCCGCAGTGGTTAGCACTGCTTCCTCACAGCACCAAGGATGCAACTTTGATTCTAGCTCCCAGCCACTGTCTGTGTGGAGTTTACACATTCTCCCTGAATCTGTGGGTTTCCTCTGGGTGTTCCGGTTTCTACCCACAATCCAAATATGTGCTGGTTAGGTGGGGTGGCCATGGGAAATGCAACATTACAGGGATAGAATAGAGAGTGTGAGTGTAGGTGGGATGCTTTTCAGACGGCCGATGTGGACCTGATGGGCCGAATGGCCTGATTTTACACTGTAGGAATTCAATGATTAATCAAGAGACCCAATAATGTTCTGAGGATCAGGGCTCCAATCTTGGACTGCGGTGGATGTCGGTCCTTACAATCTGAAGGGGTTTGTGGATAAATGCAGTATGAAAGTTGGGCAGGGCTGTGTTCTGAGGTGTTAAGGGTGTGAATATTTTGTGGAGGTACTGTATGAGGGGCATTGTGGGTATACACAATAGAGTGGTGCTTTCTGAGGTATGAGGGAGCACTGTCTGGTGGTACAAGGTGCAGAATGTAGGAAGGTACAGATACACTTCCCTGATCATTCCCTCAGGGTCCGCAAGGCACACTGGTGTCGCAATTTGGGATGGAGGCCACGTCCATTTTAGAAGATTCAGATCTTTTTGAACAAACATTGAAAGATAACATCACCATGTGTCTTAAACATGGATTGGAGGAAAACTGTTGTCAATGTATGGTCACTTGTCGCTTGGAGACTCTCTAGAAAAGCAGGCACCCAAACAGACCAACGCTGTCGATGTAAGACGTGGTGCACAGGAAGATCCAACAAGTCATTTGCAGTTGCTGTCTGTCTCCCTACAGCAGTCATCATGCGAGATCAGGGTTTAGTCCTAGGAGAAGTAATCTCTCCATCGAACCTTCCTCCATGTTTGTACAGTAATCGTGGTTGTGTGTGTGTATCTCTGTGTGTGAGAGAGAGACAGAGAGCGAGTGTCTGTCTGTGTGTGAGAGAGAGAGTGCATGTGTGTGTATCTCTGTGTGTCTGTGTGTGTGAGAGAGGGATTATGTGTTTATGTATGTGTCTGTCTGAGTGTGTGTTTGTGTGCGTGTGTGTGTGTGAGAGAGGAATGTGTGTGTGTGTTTGAGGAAGTCAGAGTGTGTGTTTGAAAGAGAGTGTGTGTTTGTATGTATGTGTGTGAGAGGAATGTGTGTGTGTGAGAGAGAGGAATGTGTGTGTATATGTTTGAGAGTGTGTGTTTGGGAGAGTGAGTGTCTGTGAGAGTGTGTGTGTGTGTGTGTGTGTGTGTGTGTGTGTCTGTGTGTGTGTGTGTGTGTGTGTGTCTGTGTGTGTGTCTGTGTGTGTCTGTGACACAAAGGAGACACAAAGGTGCAAAATCCTAGAGAGGGGGCAGCTGCACAGTCTGATCCCACCGATCTCACTGCTTCCCACTCCCATGAGAGCTCTTATGTATATTTCTGTGTACCCAGCTGTCTCTCCCACATTTTTCCTTCACTCCCTATCTCACAACATCCTTCATATCTCTGCCCTGTTGACATTTCCCTGCAGATTCCCTTCCTCCAACACTCTGCCCCATTGTCACCCCATCATGTTTTTCAGGAATGTTTAATCATTCAATCTTCCCCAAAACCAACACCTTGCTCATCTCTCTCTGCATCTTTCTCTCAGCTCTGGGGGATCTTGCCTTTCTTGTCTCTAAATCATTCTCATTGCATCACAGCAGCCCCCCCCCCTCACCCACCCCCACCCCTCAACTCTCTCAGCTCTATGCTGCTGCTGCAACTCCCACCCCCACCTCTCTCTCTCTCTCTCTCTCTGTCCTATATCTCTCCCTGGGATTTCTCTCTTGCTGTCTATTTGAACTTCACTCCCTGTCTTTGCCTCCCCTTTTCCCCCTTAAATCTGTCTGACATTGTATTTCTCTTCCTAGGGTTTTACTATCTCTCTCTCCTTTTCTCTCTCTGCCTCTCTCCTGCTCTTTTTCAGTTCTTCTCACTTTCTCTCCCACCCTCTGCCTGCCTGTCTTTCTCGTGTTCTCTCCCTCCCTCTCACTGTCTGTCTACCCATCTCTCTGTCTCTCTTGTAGTTTCTCTCCCTCTGTCTCCCTAGACCCCTGTCCCAGTGACTGGGAAAGGGACATTGGGAAGAGTTGGTCTCTGTGTCACTGGATGCTGTACAGTTAATGCGGGGGATCAACCTTTTCCTGGTCTCTCCCGAATGTTACCCCGACTGTGGGGAGGGGGTTAGTGTAAGGGACATAAAAGGACTTTTCTCATTGAGTCTGAAATGAAGAAAAAGAGAAGGGAAGGGTGACAAAAAGAGAAAGAGAGAGATGGAGAGAGTGGTGATGGAGAAATTGAGGAGAGAGAGAGATGGGGAGTGAGAAACAGGGAGAGGAAGAAGGACACATATGAAGGGAGAAGGACAGTGTGTGTGGCTGAGGAATGGTTGCAGAGTGGGATCTTTCTGTGCATGACAGCAGTCAGTCAAAAGTTGTGTTCGTCTCTGCACCATGTCCTCCAGCCCAGGAGCTGTGGGTCTACATGGGAAGGGGGAGATTGGGAGACAAGGGGGGAGTGGGACAGCCAGAGATGGGGGACTGTTTGATGGGGTTTTGGGGTTGGTGGAGAAAGGAGGGGCTGCTGTGAGAGAGAGAGAGATTGAGGGAGGGACAGCATGAGACACAAAGTCTGAGACAGGATGGAGAAGAGGTGTTCAAAGTTTGGGAGAAGATTTGTAGCTCGGGTGCTCGTTGTTGTGGTTCTGTTCGCCGAGCTAGGAATTTGTGTTACAGACGTTTCGTCCCCTGTCACATCGACCTGGACCCAATATACCGGCTACTGCAGCGGACAGCTGGAACTGACAACCGGAAGCAGCAGAGACAGGCCACTATACATGTCAGAGGAAACATCACAGAAGCGCTTCACAGGAGGCTCCCAAACACTGAGGATGTCACCTAGACAGGGGACGAAACGTCTGTAACACAAATTCCCAACTCGGTGAACAGAACCATAACACGGAGAAGAGGTTTCCTCAGAAAGGATAGTCAGTGAGGCCATTCAGGGGACAATCCTGAGGATCCTGAACAGGACCAAGATCATTTAATGGGGGAGGGGGGAATGGGCAGAAAGGACTCCATCTGTGATACAAGCCTTCTATAATTCTGGGACTGGGATCTTGCTGTGCATTAAAACAGCCACAGGCCAGTCAGTCAACCCAAACTCATTTACCTGTGTGAGAAAGTGAGGACTGCAGATGCTGGAAAGTCAGAGTTACAAAGTGAGGAGCTGGGGAAGCACAGCGGGTCAGCCAGGAGAGTCGATGGTTCTGGCCTGACCTGCTTGGCTTTTCCAGCTCCGCACTTTTCCACTCAACTCCCTCTGCCCCAGGGAGTGGGGCTCACAGCAATGTTGGGGGGACAGCAAAATATTTGAGGGGGGGGGCACAGTTGGTGAGGCAATTATTTGGGAGGGAAGGCATTTGGGAAAGGGGATAAATTTGGGAGGACAGTGAAAATGAGGGGCATAGTATTTTTGACGGGGTACAAAATTGGATGAGATCTTTTAGGTCTGAAATAGCGAAAAACAGAAAGGGAGAGTGAGAAAAAGAGACATAGAGATGGAGAGAGTGGGGATGGAGAAGGGGATCGGAGAAAGATAGGCAGAGAGAGACAAGGAGAGGGAGAGAGTGAGAGAAAGAGTGTGTATGTGTGAGAGAGAGAGAGACAGACAGAAGGACAGAGAGAGAGAGGACAGAGAGAGGGAGAGAAGGGGAAGTTAGACTAAGACTAAGGAGTTAAACCATGGACAGACTGAAGGGGTGACACTTGTTATTCCAGTTGGTTCCAACTCTCTCTCTCAATTGATTTTCACATTCCCTCTCTCCCATGCCCCTGGGGTTTGCTTCAGCCTGTCTCTCTCTCTCTCCCTCTCTCTCTGGTTCTGCCTCTGGGTCTGTGAAACTGTTTTCTCTTGCCCTCTCTCTCTCTGGATGGTCAGATGGTCTCTGTCTCTTGCCATGCTGGTCTCCTCAGAAGGTCTTCAGAGATTCAGGCAATCAGTCTGCAGATAAACCCTGTTTTTGTTCATTTCTAGATGGTTTTCCGGAACTTTCTATCGTTCCGGCCAATTAGGTGAATCTGTTAATAGTTTGAAGCATTGCCAATCATTGGGATGGCTTGTTGCTGTTAGTTTCTTTGTGTAGCAGGAGCCGGTGCCTTCCTGTCTGGGCCCTCATTTGTTTGGTAGATACGTCTGTCCAGAATAACTGTTACCTTTTACATTATGCAGTGTTTGCGCTGTGCCTGGTGTGCGGGTTTTGTGATTTGGGAGATTTCTTTGGCCAATACACCTTGGCTGTCTCTCTGTGTTTTAACCAGGAGTTTGTGACATCTCCCCCAACTCATCCACTTGAAAGGAAAGAAAAGAAGCTTATGCAATAAATTACAAACCTAATTTTAAAAGCTGGTTATGCTTGTTGTCAGAGTAGCCAGCTGTCTGTGCAAAAGCCATTATGTACGTTTTCCAAACCGATGGTCTTATAGCTTCACTTGGAGGTCCCCACTGATGATGCTACCCAGCCAGGTAACGAAACGTCTGGATATCAAACCTATCACCGAGCAAACCTACACCCTAAGTCTTAGAGCTGATAAGTGATATCATAAAATCTTGAGAGAACAGAATCAGACCGTTCGGCCCATTGAGTCCACAATGACCCTCTGAAGCGAATCCAACTCAGACCCACTCCCCCCAAAATATCCCTGAAACCCTGCATTTCCTATGGCTATTCCAGCTAGCCCGAATATCCCTTGACAAAATGGGCAATTTAATATGGCCAATCTGTCGTAATGGCAACTTCAGACAGGCAATCAATACTGGGCCCAGCCAGGAACACTCAAACACTGCAAATGAATGAAACTAAGGTGATCACCCGGGGAGTTCCATCTACCTTCCAGCCCCTGGGAGTGTATCCGGGCATGATTCACCATGATCGTACCCATCTGTTACAGCCTGCAATCCTAACCACCGGTATCCCGAGATATATCAAGGTGAGTGCGGTTAGGACCACAGCCAATGTGAGAGGAGCCGAATTCTTGGATAACAGGCTATGGGAATGTCATGGTATGACCTGTTCCTTCCCATTTACGTAAGTATGGTCCCTGTCAATGTTCCCTCTATCTCTACAGTAAGTGGGAGGTAATCATGATAGCCCATCCAAATATCTTTTTTATACAACTCCGATAATTTGGACTTCATCCTACCTTTGGTCAATTGGGTTAAATAGAATCTCTCATACCAAGCCCAGGTGTTCCACCGAGAGTGTCCTTACAGCTGTTATTAACCCAGCCCTTGGTGAGCTGCTGTCACTGACAGTGAGAGAACTTGGTGTGGGTGTTCTCCTGGAACAAATATTTATTCTGTTTGTCACTAACCCGGGATGGGACTTTCCCTTGGCTGGCCTGCCTGAGCTCCTCCCTCAGCTGTTCCAACATCCCGTTACTGCACAGGGTGTGGTTTTACTGCTCACCATAATCTCTGATTGGGCCGTGGATGATCTGGTTAATCGTGTTGGCCTGACCCTCCAGTTTGGTCACTAAGTGATGGTTAGCCTGATTTTCCACGAATTGTCCCATGGTCTCCTCTGTGTTTTCTGTATTCAGTCTTTCTCAGGCTCATTAGAGAGTTGTTGGGTCAGGATCCTGAGTTTATTCTCCAAATTAGCCAAGTCAGGTGTACTGACCTGTAACACTCCTGCCCTGGGAGTGGACTCGTATACTGTGGCTAAATCATTAAGGAGTTCCCTTTTCTTTTGTCTGTTAATTACTTTTCTGCGTTCTGTGTTTTCCCTCAAATATCCCTGTCCATTGTCCCATTATCATGTGGTCAGTTGGGAACATGATTATTTTAATGGGGAAGGACACCACTGTGATTACTGTATCCCTGATACATTCATTATGATTAGTGTCAGGTTGTGATAAATGTTCGTGAACAAGGAATTCCCTGTGAGTTTAATGCCCAGTCCATTGCGAGAGCCTCGTATGTGTGGGACAAGCTGGAGGAGGAGCCTTCCCTCCTGGTCACAGCCCGTTTTTAATTTTGTTTCTGAGGAATCCTCCCTGGTGGACTTCCTGGGATATTACTGTCCGAAAATGACCCCGAGTCCAGGCAGGGATCTTGGTATCCTACTACCATGCACCCATTCTCGGGGAAACCCTAACAATCGCTTCTGATCCCTGAGCTCCTTTAACACAATGTGGAAATCCCTATTTCATATTCAGCAATTAATTAGCAGAGAGCCCAAGCCTCATTACGGGCACGATTTTGGGTCGAATCCCAGGTGTCCCTCCTCCTTTCTGAGACATGGGAGACAAAGGGTCGGGCCCAGTTTCTCATCGCTAAGAGAGGTGCAGGTCATATCCCCAAAAATCCAGACAAATTGGAACTAGAGTCTCTGGGTGAAGTTGACAGGGGGGAGGGGGGAGCATTCCCCTGGTTGTTGTTCTGCAGTTATGTAGCGCCTCTGCAGGTTATGCCTTATCCTGCCCTCGAGCAGTGAGGATCACTGTCTTCATCTCATCATGGATACCCCTCCCTAGCTGTTGGCCCTCAGGGAGGGCTGAATGGCCTGCTGGACTAAGGCACATGGCGATTCATTTGGTTTGCTCCTCAGCGTCCACTCTGTGTATGACAGACTGTCAGTCAGTATCTGTGACAGAGACGGGACCTTTTTGGTGCTGCCCACCAGCTGGGTGCCTGGAATGGCTGTTGTGTACGGAGTGAGACCATAAGCTGCTTTACACTGGGTAACCACAGGATTCATGGAATCTGAGTTCGGCTGTGGGTCAGGGCTGGGGGCAAAAGGTGCAGTTACCTGGGAGACAGGCAGTGGGAGTCCCCATCTGTGAGTGGGTGTGGATGTGTCAGTGTGGAGCCTGTCAGTATCTCCCTGGGGAGGTAGAACCCCAAAGGCACACATTATCCCATTCTGGAAGGAGTCCTAGTTCCCTAGGGATTGTATTTGCTCCTGACACCCCCTACTAGGGCCTGATGTGTGTTGTTCCATGTTGCAGGTGTACAGGATCCATGCAGCTGCTTGGAACTCCCTACACTGTCCTTCCAGATTGTCAATGTAACCTGAGGCTGCCTCCCCAACCCCAGAGACCCTCCTTTCACTGGATTGGGCTCTTCCCAATTGGAACTGGAGTAGTCCCATGTGGGTGAGATTTTCCTGCAACGTTCTGTCCTGCTCAATGTGTCAGAGACCTAGCTCTGTCACAGCCTGTAGGTTTCCCTGGGGTGACCGGATCCCAGATGTCTTATCCCAGCGGGGGGTCCTCTAGGCTATCGGCAGTGGAGTGAGCTTTCCAGCTTCCTTCCCCAGCTTCTCTATGGGCATCTCACCACAACTCCTGTACCAGGAATCCTTCACTGCAAGGCCAGGCTGGCTTCCTGCCAAATTCTACAGGACTGTTTCACATTTGTACCAGCTCGTGTTCATGTTGCTTTGGCCGCTTCTGGATGATGGGACACTTAGGTATGTTCATAGAATTCTACAGCATGGAGACAGGCTCTTTGGCCCAAACTGGTCCATCCACACTAACCCCGTTTCCCTGCACTTGGCCCATATCCTTCCAATACTTTCCTCTCCATGTATTTGTCCAAGTGCATTTTAAGTGTTCTTAAATGTATCCTCCTCGACCACATGCACTGGTAGTTCATTCCGCATGTGTACCACCCTCTGGGTAAAAGTGTTGTCCCTCAGGTTCCCTTTTAATCTTCCCCTTTCACCTTAAACTGATGCCCTTTCATCCTTGATTCCCCAAGTCTTGGATAAAAACTGAGTGCATTCACCCTATCCATGCCTCCCATGATCTTATATACCTCTATAAGGACACCCTTCAGTATCCTACACACTAAAGAAAATGTCCTTGCTTGTTCAACCTCTCTCTATATCTGTCTAGTTGAGTTCTGGCAACATCCGTGTAAGTTTCTTCAGCACTCTTTCCAGTTTAATAACATCCTTCCTATAGCAAGGTGGGTAAAACTGAACACAATACTCCAAGTGCGGCCTCACCAAAATCCTGCACAACGACAACAGACCTTCTCAACTTCGATATTCCATGCCCTGACTGGTGAAGGGCCCAGTGTGCCAAAAGCCTTCTTCACTGCCCTGTCTCCCTGAGTTCAGAGAGCCGTGCTCCTGGTATCCAAGGTCCCTCTTTTCCACGACACTCGTTCATGCCCTACCGTTCACCATGAAACCCCTGTCTTGATGTGACTTTCCAAAATGCAAGATCTCGCTCTTGTCTGTATTAAACTCCATTTGCCATTTCTCAGTCCAATTCCCCAGCTGATCAAGTCCCTGTTGCAATTGTTGAGAACCTTCCTCACTTATTTTAGTGTAATCTAAAAACTTACTAATCATGCCTTAAACATCCTCGTCCAAATCATTGATATAGATAACAAACAGCAATGGGCCTAGCACTGACCAGCTCAGCGGCACAATGGATCAGTGGTTAGCACTGCTGCCTTATAGCACTGTCGATCTGGGTTCAATTCCAACCTCACAGGATGGTCTGTGTGGGTTAGATCCTGTTAGGGTTGGATTGCCTACAGTATGGAAACAGTCCATTTGGCCCAACAAGCCACACCGACCTGCTGAAGAGTAACCCCCCCAGAATCATTCTCCCCACCAATGTTTACACTTGACAAATGCACCGAGCACTGTGGGCAATTTAGCCTGGCCAATTCATCTGACCTGCACATTTTTGGAATGGAGAGGAAACCAGAGCACCCAAAGGAAACCCACGCAGACACAGGGAGAATGTGCAAACGCCACACAGTCACCCGAGGCTGGGGTCGAACCTGGGTACCTGGCGCTGTGAGACTTCAGTGTCAACCACTGAGCCACCATGCCACACCAACTGAGTTTGTACATTCTCCCCATGTTTGCGTGGAATTCCTCTGGGTGCACCGGTTTCCTCCCACAATCCAAAGATGTGCAGGTCATGTAAATTGGCCATTCTCAATTGCCAAGAATGTTAATGGATGTGTAAGTAAGTTGCATTACTCAGGGGTAAATGTAGAGTAATAAAGTAGGGAAATGGGTTTGAGTGAAATAATCTTCAGAGGGCCAGTGGCTAACAGTGAGGCAAAAAGATCAGCAGGGACCCCACAAGTACTTCCCTCATCTCTTGAGGTGCTGTTGGATATGTTTGGTCAGGTCCAGGAGATTTATCCACCTTCATACATTCTAATGCATTCAACACATCCTCTCCTGTGATATGGTCTGACCCCAAGAGATCATCACTAACTTTCCCAAGTTCCCAGGCCTTCATGTCCTTCTCCACAGTCAACACAGAGGAGAAATAACTCCTGTGATTCTGCACACACATGTCCACTTTGGTCCTTGAAGGGTCCTATTTTCTCTCTAGGTATTCTTTTTACCTTGGCAGGGGGAGATTGCAGTGTTGGGTAGGGATCAGTCAGGGAGGGGGTGAGTGCAGTGTTGGGTAGGGATCAGTCAGGGAGGGGGAGATTGCAGTGTTGGGTAGGGATCAGTAAGGGAAGGGGTGATTGCAGTGTTGGGTAGGGATCAGTCAGGGAGGGGGAGATTGCAGTGTTGGGTAGGGATCAGTAAGGGAAGGGGTGATTGCAGTGTTGGGTAGGGATCAGTCAGGGAGGGGGAGATTGCAGTGTTGGGTAGGGATCAGTCAGGGAGGGGGAGATTGCAGTGTTGGGTAGGGATCATTCAGGGAGGGGGAGATTGCAGTGTTGGGTAGGGATCAGTCAGGGAGGGGGTGATTTCAGTGTTGGGTAGGGATCAGTCAGGGAGGAGGAGATTGTAGTTTTGAGTAGGGATCAGTCAGGTTGGGGGAGATTGCAGTGTTGTGTAGGGATCAGTCAGGGAGGGGAGAATGGCAGTGTTGGGTAGGGATCAGTCAGGGAGGGGGAGCTTGCAGTGTTGGGTAGGGATCAGTCAGGGAGGGGGTGAGTGCAGTGTTGTGTAGGGATCATTCAGGGAGGGGAGATTGCAGTGTTGTGTTGGGATCAGTCAGGGAGGGGGGATTGCAGTGTTGTGTTGGGATCAGTCAGGGAGGGGGAGATTGCAGTGTTGGGGAGGGATCAGTCAGGGAGGGGGATAGTGCAGTGTTGGGTAGGGATCAGTCAGGGAGGGGGAGATTGCAGTGTTGGGTTGGGATCATTCAGGGAGGGGGTGATTGCAGTGTCGGGTAGGGATCAGTCAGTGAGGGGGATATTGCAGTGTTGAGTAGGGATCAGTCTGGGGGAGGGGTGACTGCAGTTTCGGTGAAACTGGTTTTTTGGTGACAGTAAAGATGGATGTACAGTCTGTATCTGGAACTGTAACCAACGAATCCACATTGTTCCAAAGCCAATAGAGTGTATGTTGGCTGCAAGATAGAAAGTGCTTTTTGAATTTAAGCACAGCCTCACCTGCCATCTGAGAGATGAGCTGTTCCAAAATAGATAAATGTTCTTGAGGTTTGGCTGCTGTTTTGACCACAATTCCAATTTACCCAATTAGTTTAAGTTGTGCCCAGGATACCAGCAACCACTGGCATTTGGTTTGATTGTTTTGACACCTTGATACTGATTCTAAGAGTTTATTTAGTCGTGGGTGTTATATAAACCCGGTATTTTGAAAGTATGAGGGAGAGCAACTGCCATCGAATAGCGAGCAACTGCTGCCGAGCCCGAGAGCGAAATGGCCATCTCACATCTTCCTCTCAAAGAAATTAGAAAACAATTTTAACCAAAGTACATTTTCATGTAAAACCTTCAAACAGTGAAAAAAACGAAACAAGATTGCCCAGCGAGATCAGCAGCCAGAGGATTGAATTCAGAGGAACCTGTTTGGTCTTAAGATTAAGTTAAAGCAATGCTTAATAAGTGTCGAGTTTAATAATTGGAACAGTGTACTTTTGTGGTGTTGGAGTCAGATACTAAGTAGGTAAAAGAAGACGACTTGGATTTGTGAACAGTTGTTGTTTAGTGTTTAGTATTAGAGCTAAGAAAATGATTATAATTTTCTTAATGTATTGGAATTTTAGAGTTCTCTGTCCCTTTTACTTTAACAGATTACAGAGTGAACCAAGACTCTCTGGGTGTTTGGTTTAATTAACAGAGACGTTCGACCTCTGCATCGTAACCAATGGCAGGAAATTTCTGATGAGACTGCAATGGATAAGCAGCCCAAAGAAACTGAAAGCTTGATGCTGAAAAATCGAGGCCAGCCATTTCTTTGGTGAGTGGGTTCTAATAATATTATGTAATCACCTGCCACGATTTCTCACTTCACAACAGCTCATAGGTCGCTATTTGGGACATTAGTATAGGGTTGGTTGACATGGAATATTGACAGATTAACTCGTCTGTTTAACTGGCTCAGTACCCATTGAAGAATTTGATTTTTGATGGACACTTAGAGGGTTCCAAGCTGATAGGACTTACCCAGTAGGAAATTTCACTTTCCTGGACAATTCCTTTGGATTATGCTAAGATGGGGAATCTGCTGGTTCCCAGCTCAAACCTGCCTCTACACTGGGATAAAGATTCTCTGTAGGATGTGATGGAATATGCTCCACTTTCCTGTATGAATGCAGCTCCAATAAACACTCAAGAAATTTGACACCATCCAGGACAAAGCAACCTGCTTGATTGGCACCCCACCCACAAATATCCACTCCCTCCACCAAAGATGCTCAGTAGCAGCAGTGTGTCCCACCTACAAATGCAGTGCAGATATTCACCAAAGATCCTCAGACAGCACCTTACAAACCCACAGCCACTTCCATTCAGGATAATGGCAACAAATACATGGGAACACCACCTAGTGTAAATTGCCTTGCAAGCTTCTCACCATCTTGAAGAGGAAATATATCCCTGTGTCAAATTCCTAGAATTCCTTCCCTAACAACGTTATGGGTTGACCTACATGGACAATAGCGGTTCAAGAAGGCAGTTCACCACCAACTTCTCAAGGGGCAACTAGGGATGGGTAATAAATACTGGGCCTGGCAGTGATGCCAACATCCCATGAATGAATTTGAAAAATTGTTTCATGTCGGGAACAACAGGACTCTCCTGTGGCTTCACTAAGGAGTTTTATATATTCATTATGCAAGGAATTTGTGTAAGTCGTTCCTTTGCTGTGTTAGTGATCTTCACTCTGAACCGAGATAATGTTGCTGCAAAAATAAACTTGTTTGTGCACCAACTTAGGGTCTGCAGCATATAACCAAGTTTTGTGAAGTTATGCAGGAAAAGTGAGTCATCTTCAGGATGGACTCCTTGAATAACATAATGTAAGAAACTTAAAACAGAGATGAACAACAGGAGGATGAAGCTCCAAGAGATGATAAGGAGCAAAATCACAGATTTCCTCCTGTTCTCCATCTTTGGGTCTCTGAGCTGTAGATACTCCACAGAATGCAGTTCTGTTGCCCACCGTCATTATTGCTGGTTCACTCTGTGCAGTATCTGCAGTAACAGGATGAGGGAGGAGTTCAGACAGGCCAGCCAAGGGAAAGCCCCACAGCAAATTTGTGACAAATAGTGTAAACATTTGTTCCAGGAGAAGACCCACCCCAATATCTCTCACTGTCAGTTTAAATTACATTCCCTATAATATGGAAACAGGCTCTTCAGCCCAACAAGCCCATACTGGCCCTCTGAAAAGGAACCCACCCAGACCCATTTCCCTACCCTATATTTACCCCTGCCAAAGCACCTAACACTATGAACAATTTAGCATGGCCAATTCACCGAACCTGCACATCCTTGGCCTGTGGGTGGAAACCCATGCAGACACGGGGAGAATGTGCAAACTCCACACAGACAGTCGTCCAAGGCTGGAAATGAAGCCATGTCCCTGATGCTGTAAGGCAGCAATGCTGACCACTGAGCAACCATCCACCCCAATTACAGCAGCTCACCAAGGTCTGGTTTAATGGCAACTGCAAGGGCACTCTCAGTGATAGGGGCTCCAATTATCCCAAGTGACGAAGTTAGGATGATGTCCAAATTAACGGAATTATATTTTTAAAAATGTATTTAGATGGCTTATCATATCGTCCTCCCAGATAATGTGGAGATAGAGGGGACATTGACAGGGACCACCCTTAAGTAAATGTGAGGGAACAGGCCATGCCATCACATGCCCATAGCCTGTCATCCATGAATTCGGCTCCTCTCACATCCAGCTGTGATCCTAACTACACTCCCCATGAAATATCTCGGGATAGTGGTGGTTATGATTGTAGTTTGGAAAAGGCACCTATCCCCACACATGGGTATGATCCTGATGAATACAGACCAGGGGCTATAAGGTAGATCGAACTCCCAGTGTTATTATCACTTTATTCGTATCCATTAATGGGATGTGGGCATCACTGGCTGGGCCAGTTTATTACTCATCCCTAGTTGCCCTTTGGGAAGGATGGAGAATGACAATAAGAGTGACATCAGTGATACCTCCATTGTTGGAAGCCCATCTTGTTCACTCAATCCCCTTCCTCCAGGAAAGCCCTTCATGTACCCCTGGAACCTGGGCCATTAGGGATGAGGAATAAATGCTGACCTCGGCAGTAAGGCACACATTCAGTGTGTATGAAGAATCACATTTCAATCAGTGAGTGAAATGCTCTTGTTTGAAGAGGGCAGCTCCTACTCTAGAGAACAGAATAACAGCTCTGAGATATATTTTCACACATGGAATAAACTGGCTCGATGCAGCATTGGTTGAAATTATTTGTGATCTCGTGATGGGGCTCGCGGTATTTGTGTGGGCAGCATTATTGCTGGGAAATTCCAGGTTCTGTTTTTTGCTATTTCATTATGATATACTAAACAACAACGCTCCTTCATAATTGGGATTAAACTTGTTATTGTAATGAGTTTGTTCATTGTCAGAGTTTTGACACAAAGCTGAGCAATGCTGTCGTGTCAATCTCCCAAAGGAGCTTTCAGACAGTATAAGGCAGCATCTCTGGGAATACATCAGCCCAGAGTTTCAAACAAGGAGCTTGTCAGCTGCCTGAAGGGACAGATCACCTCACATGAAAACATGCATTGACCAACTCAGCAGGTGGAGAAGGTGTCCTACACCATCCTTGTTATTATTGTTGTTCTTGGTGTGGCATAAAGACATTTTGGACTTACTTTAATCTGCTGCTGATCTGCTCTCTGGTTTTACCTTTTGAACAACAACGTCACCATCTCATTGACTGGTCAGCCATATCCAGACCCCAGAACAGTGATAACAATCCAGTGAGCAGCGTTCATGGTACAATTTTCCATTGACGGAGACTCTCAAAGTCACTGCTGCTGCAGAATGTCCTGACTTAAGTATTCTCTCCTCTGTTCTGGTTTCGTATATTCTGAAGGTATGAAGAGAAATCATGCAACTTAGTTCTGAAGAAGGGTCTCCGGACATGAAACATTTACTCTACTTACTCTCTCACAGATGCTTGCCAGACCTGCTGAACAATTTCTGTTTTTTGATATACAAACGAAGCCTGTGTTCACAAGGATCTTGAAGGTTAAGGGCTGATCTGAGTGAAGTCCTCCAAAACATTAACAGAAAAAGATAAATGATTTCCATTGGCTGGCAATTCTCTACCGAGGAGGCACAGTCTGAGAATGAGAGCCAGAGCGTTCAGGAGGAATGTTAGGATGCACATCTACACACAAAGGATGGGAGAGGTTTGGAACTCTCTTCCACAAACGACAGTGCATACTGGAACTGTTAGTCAGTTTAAATGAGGAAGTTTTTTTAACAAAGGAACTGAAGGATACACGTATTTTGATTTGTGAAGCTACATCCATCTACCATGCCACCCAGAAATGTACTCGTTCTCACAGTCTCTGATTAGAGAATTCAAGTCTTGACAGATTGCCCTCCTGGTCTCTGTACGTTGAGGTGTTTGTCATGTACAGATGTGTAGATTTAGAGTGTAAATATCACCACAGTGCAAACACACCCTTGTTGTCACTAAGGGAGCCCTAAATGCTCTGATATACTACACTTAGTCATAGAGATGTACAGTATGGAAACAAGCCCTTCGGTCCACCTCATTCATGCCAACCAGATATCCTAACCTAATCTAGTCTCTATTGCCAACACCTGGCCTGTATCCCTCTAAACTTTACTATTCATATACCCGTCCAGATGCCTTTTAAATGCTGTAATTGTACCAATCTCCACTACTTCCTCTGGTAGCTCATTCCATACACACACCATCCTCTATGTGAAAAAGTTGTCTCCTTTGGTCCATTTTACATCTTTCCCTCTTACTCTAAGCCTATGCCCTCCAATTTGGGACTCTCTCACCCCAGGGAAAAGACTTCGTCCGATCCATGCCCCTCGTGATTTTATGAAACTTGAGTAGTCTCCAACACTCCAGGGAAAACAGCCCCAGACTATTTCAGCCTCTCCCTATAGCTCAAATCCTCCACCCTGGCAATATTTTTGTAAATATTTTCTGAACCCTTTCAAGGTTCACAACATTCTTCGTTTGGAAGGAGACCAGAATTGCACGTGGCCTAACCAATGTCCTGTACAGCCACAACATGACCTCCTAATTCCGATACTCAATCATCTGACCAATGAAGGAAAGCATGCCAAATGTCTTCTTCATTATCCTATCTGCCTGCAACTCTACTTACAAAGAACTATGAACTTGCACTCCAATGTCTCTTTGTTCAGCAACACACCCTTACCTTTAAGTGGATATGACGTGCTCTAACTTGCTTTTCCAAAATGCAGTACCTCGTATTTATCTAAACTAAACTCCAACAGCCACTGCTCGGCCCATTGGCCCATTTGATCAAGATCCCATTGTACTCTGAGGAAACTTTCTTCACTGTCCACTGCACCCCCAATTTTGTTGCCACCTGCAAACTTACTAACTGTACCTCCTATGTTTGCATCCAAATCATGTATATAAATGATGAAAAGTAGTGGACTCAGCACCGATCCTTGGAGCACACCACTGGGCATAGGCCTCCAGTCTGAAAAGCAACCTTACACCACTACCTCTTGCCTTCGAGACAATTCAAATGGCTAATTCTCCCTGTATTCCATATGATGTAACCTTGCTAACCAGTATTCCATGGGGAACCTTGTCAAGCACCTTACAGAAGTCCATACGGATCCCGTTCACCGCTCTGCCCTCATCAATCCTCTTTGTTACTTCTTCAAAAAAATCAGTCAAGTTCGTGTGACATGATTTCCCACAGAAAAAAACCATTGCTACTTTAAAATTAATCAAATTTTGGTCACGGAAGAATGGGGACCACACAACAATCAACAGACAGGAGGGTTTCCTCCCAGTTCGGGAACACTTCAGCGGTCCAGGACATTCAGCCTCTGACCTTCGGGTGACCATCCTCCAAGGTGGACTTCGGGACAGGCAGCAGAGGAAAGTGGCCGAGCAGAGGCTGATAGCTAAGTTCAATACCCATAGGGAGGGCCTCAACCGGGACCTGTGGTTCATGTCACATTACAGGTGATCACCAGTGCACTACACCCACACACAGATATTCCTACACACACACCCTCACATGCACACGGACACACGTACACACAGACGCACACACAGACACCCACACACACCCTTATAGACACACATACTCCCAAACATGCACCCCCTCACAGACTTAAGACGCTCTGCACTCACTGCACACACACACACACACACACACACACACTTTCTCACACTCACAACCCCCACCCCAGACAGACACACACACAAAGACCCACATGCACACATATACTACATGTAGTTTGTTCAAAAGCTGCATACATTCATGTAGAACTCTGAGCTCAAAAATGTATGAATTTATGGAAAACTCTGTTATCTCACTTTTTAGATTAGAATCAATCTAAACATCAGGTCATAGACAGAGAACACAGGGGGCTAACACCTTCAACATATTGTCTAGCTATCACCATTGTTAACAGCTAACCCGAGAATGCAACTTTAAACAAAAGGGTTTTGTGATTTACACATGACAGAAGTGAAACTATCACTGTATTCTAACAGATGTTAGGCTGAACAGACAATCAATTTTTAAATGTATAATTTCAGTTAGATCACACTGTAAATTTTTGCTATAAATTCTGTGTTACGATCGAGCCCTCCACTATCACCTGATGAAGGAGCGTCGCTCCGAAAGCTAGTGAGCTTCCAATTAAACCTGTTAGACTATAACGTGGTATTGTGTGATTTTTAACTTGGTACACCCCAGTCCAACACCGGCATCTCCGAATCTTAACCAAACAAAGTTGCCTTCTTTAAGACTTAAGAAATCAAGTGTCTTCCGGCTCTTGTCTCAATTTTAATGTTTCTTACAAGGAGTCACCCATGAAGGAAGCGTTGCTGCAGCTGTTCCCAGTTTTACTGAGATCACAGCTGGAGGACTGTATCGGGCTTTTTAAAATCTCTTTACCTCAGAATGAATTTAATTACACGAGAAGGTGTATGGACATAGCTCACTCAGTTGATTCCTGGGATGACAAGTTCATCCCACGTGGAAATGTTGCGCTGTTTGGATGTATACCCTTTGAAGTTCAGCAGAAATAGGCATGATCATATTGAGACATAACTGAACCTGAGAGGACTTCACAGGCTGGATGCTGAGAGGATGGATCCCCACGTGTGGGTGTGTCGAACTAGGGGAACTGGAGAATGTTTGAAAATGTGGCCTCTTCCATTTCAGACTAAGATAAGGATGGATCTGATAATGTGTTGCCCAGAGAGCAGTGAAGGCTGAATTTGATAGATATTTGATCAACTAGACAGCCAGTGCTTATGTGGGTCAGGTTTGTTGTGGTTGAATGGTCTACATCTGTTCTGATTTGTTGCGCATCATGTCACAAATAGGAGGTGATTTGGTCCAAGGACAATCGCTTTAAATGTAAGGGTGCTCCCATTTCAGATTGAGGTGAGGATGCTCCTTTGTCCTGAGGGATGTGATAACTGTGGCATTCTCATCTGCATGGAGCAGTGAAGATATTCAAGGCTGAGCTCAGTAGCTCCTTGATGGTCGAGGAAGCCCATGTTTATTGGGAACAGAGATGGACAGGGAGTTCAGCCACAGTCAGATGAGCTCTGATCTGTCTGAATGGTGTATCAGAGACCGAATGGCCAACTGGAGCTCATAGCTCCCATGTAATGTCACACAACACGTCTCTGACAGAATTCCTCATGGCTATTACTGAGGCACAGGAATAAACCATTCAGCCCCTCTAAAGAGTTGCAGAGAATCTTGTATTCAACACTTAGAACGTACTGCACAGTGTACCAAGGAGATGATTTAACTCTTTTAAACAACTCCTCCTCATCTGACCAGATTCTGTGTATGTGTAGGGTTTGTCCATAGGGTCAGGCTGTTTTAATATGTTTTGGGTGGAAGCTGGAGAAGTGTAGCATTGTGAGGTTATCTGCGGGTTTGCAGTAGAGTAAGGTGCCCATCCTTGATGGAGATACATGTGTCCAAAATGAGACAGTAGAGAGTAGTCCATTGTGAGTGTGATGATGGGATGAAATTTGTTGATATCACTGTGTAGTTTTATCAGTGACTCCTCGCCATGGGTCCAGAGGAAGAAAATGTCGTTGATGTACCTGGTGTATAGTGTTGGTTGGAGGTCCTGCGTAGAGAAGAAATCTTGTTCAGACATGTGCCTAAAGATGTTGGCATATTGGGGTGCAAATTTGGTCCCCGTGGTTGAACCATGTGTCTGGATGAAGAACCTGTTGTCAAAGGTGAAGACATTGTAATTGAGGATAAAGCGGATGAGTTGTCGGACGGTGCTCGGAAATTGGCAGTTGTTGCTCGGCTTTAAAGAACTCCCAAACCTCAAACAGGTGAAGGGGTAAATGTAGGGGAATGGGTCGGTGTGGACTTGTTGGGCCGAAGGGCCTGTTTCCACACTGTAACTAATCTCATCTAATGTAAACTATAGAGGAAACAGAGAGTAATGAATAACGAACAGTACAGCACAGGAACAGGCCCTTCAGCCCACCAAGACTGTGCTCACACTTGATGCCTTTCCAAATGAAAAACCATTTATCTTTTCATGGTCCATATCCCTTGATTCCCTACCTATTCAAGAAATTGCTATTGTATCCACCTCCACCATTACCTTTCAGAAGCACATTTCAGGTACTTATCACCATCGGTGTAAAAAAGCTGTCTCACATCTCCTTTAAATTTTCCCTTCTTACCTTAAAACTATGTCCCCTTGTTATTGAGATGAGTATCCTGGGAAAAAAGGCTCTGACTATCCACAGTAATAGCCTGGGGCTCTGATTGCAAGTGTAGTGATATTATCACAATCCCACTGACTCTCCTGAAGTCAGCACCTTTCAGGGAGAACACACAACATTTCTGGTCAAAGTTTGTGAGAAGATTTGTAGCTCGGATGATCGTTGTTGTGGTTCTGTTCGCCGAGCTGTGAATTTGTGTTGCAGACGTTTCGTCCCCTGTCTAGGTGACATCCTCAGTGCTTGGGAGCCTCCTATGATGCGCTTCTGTGATGTTTCCTCCGGCATTTGTAGTGGTTTGAATCTGCCGCTTGCGGTTGTCAGTATAACTACTGTTATAGGACAAGCCAAAAAGAGAACAGACAAGGAATTCCTAGAGGCATGGCACTCATCCACAGATTCAATCACTAAGCACATCGACCTGGACCCAATTTACCGGCCACTGCAACGGACAGCTGGATCTGACAACCGGAAGCAGCAAATTCAAACCACTACAAATGCCGGAGGAAAGATCACAGAAGTGTTTCACAGGAGGCTCCCAAGCACTGAGGATGTCACCTAGACAGGGGACGAAACGTCTGTAACACAAATTCCCAACTCGACGAACAGAACCATTTCTGGTATAATTATTTTTGGCAGGAAGAGAATAGGAACAGTTGAATCTGGATATAACAAAGGTGCAGATGATGGTTTATTCAGCAGGTAGACTGAGACAAAATGGTAGACCTGAGATATTGCGGAGTTGATAGTGAACAGGATTGATGCTGGAGAGAATATGGAAATAGATATCAGCTTAGAGCCGAAGTACATGTTGGAGTTATACGCAGTTTGATTCCACTTCAGATATTGGCTTTAAAATTGCTTGGTTAGGAATGGAGTTTGTGGACAGAAGTCATGGCAACAGCTTCCTATTTCTCAGTATTTAAATTATGAGGACAGTAAGTTAGTTCAACAAAGATTGATGAATTCATAGTCAGATAGAAAGACTTACCAGGAATAATAGTGAGGAGAGGATAGAAATCAGCTTGAATCAGCCAAAGCACACTTAAGGTCCACCCAATCTTGAGGAAGATTGTGAAGACCCAAATGTAAACCCCTGGTCAGTTTTGGAACATTCCAGTCTATTGTTCCCATATTCTGGTCCATTGTTGGAACACTCCAGTGCATTGTTCTCAGACTCTGATCTCTTCTCTCCCTCACTCTTGAACTGTGGATCCTGGGTAGTGCTGCAAGTGAAGTTCCTACGGATACTATGTGATAATATTGTAAGACCCCCTTATTCATAGGAAGTAAACCTTTTAGTGAAATAATTTGATGCATGGAGAATGACATTAACTACAATCACTGAACGAGCAGGTTCACTTAACCCCATTCAAACCAATTTGTTTTATACCATGGTAAATTAATACATTTGATCAGTCTGGATGGGATGTCTGAGTGTTTCTGAGGAATAGACACAACAGCAAAGTGATTGATCTTAACTATTTAATGCTCCATAGATATGGAAATGTTGTCAGAGGACTGAAGAGTTTTCAATTATCATCTCTTTTCATAAAAGAAGAGACAAACCCTGTAATAAAGAACAACCAATATAATATAATTAAAATATTGAGGAGACGTCTAGAGTCCACCATTTGGGGAGAATAATCTGTTCCTCAGAAACATTGGATTTACACAAAACAACTAGAATAGAGACGCAAATGGAAAACACATGTATCGACAAGAAAGGTCAGTTTATTAAGCTAGTATCAGAGCAGATCAATGAAGATGGTGCTGTAGATTTTCTCAACTAAAATACAATCAAGGGTCATTGTCGTGGAAATTAAATCTACTCAACTCTTAGCAGGAGCAAAGAAAGGTCTTTATTTTGAATCCTGCAGGATTGACTCACTACGCTACGCCAGATGCCTTAATACAAAGAGCACTGAAACATTGTACAGATGCTTGCCATATAGTGTTCCTTATCACACTCTCAAGGTCAACTCCCTGGTCTTTCAGACATAATGGTTCTTCAGCCTTCACTGAGTTCGACTATCGCAAGGTCAAGTAGAATGTTTACAGAATTCACACAGAGTTAAGCTGACTGCAACCCTTCATCAAAGCATCGTTTACAAAGATCAGTACAGCATTGAATTAAAGAAAAGCATTCTCTTTAAATTTCGCAGCAAATGGATAATTAATTTCACAGTAAATGGATAATTTCCTATTTCATTTTCCCCCTTTTTGTCATTTTATGACATCAAGCCCAACTACAGCAACAACTACAAAGAAATACAGAGCCGTAATAGTTATACATCAAAAAAAGTTTAGGAAACACCAGGCCTTTCCTCAGATACCACCTACCCGAAACACAGCTTTGTGGTGGTATCTTCCCTTGCTCTGGTGTGCCCTGTACACAGCCCATGTGTGAGCTGCGGCAGCTCCATAACCGTATGAGGCTTCTAATCACTACTTGCACTTAATTGGTTCTGGTGCTGTCCGATATCTCCTCGGGCCCAGCTACACGCCTATAATGGCTGGTGTGTATCCACTTGGTTTTCTGCGATCTTAACTGCTGTCTGTGTTGTGAGGAGCACTTGAAATGGTCCAAGCCACCTCTTCGGCATACACATGTCAATCTGCTCAGTTGGCAGCTGCTGGGCTGCCGTTCTTGCTGCTGAGTCTGCCCTCGCATTGCCTTGGGAAATAAGATCATTATTTTTTGTGTGAGCTTCACACTTATACACAGCGATTGATTTAGGCAACAGGACTGCTTCCAGGAGGTCGGAAATCAGGTCGCAGTGTGTGATGGGCTTTCCGGTGGAGGCCAAGAATCCCCTGTGTTTCCACAGGGTTCCAAAATCATGTACAACCCTAAAGGCATATCTGCTATCGGTGTAAATATTCACTGTCCTTCCCTCAGGCAACTTACAGGCCTCAGCCAAGGCAATCAGCTCCGCTGCTGGCACTGACAGATGAGAAGGGAGTGATCCCACTTTGGCTACCTCGTACATAGTCACTGCATCATACCCAACACAATTCTGGCCTGTCCCCTTGCTCCTGAATGCTGACCCATCCACAAAAAACTCCATATCTGGATTCTGACATGGTCAATCCTGCAAATCTGATCTAGGGCTGCAAATTTCATTAGTTACAGCAACAGAATCATGTGGGTCTGTCTCCTTCTGTGGGGAGAAGGCTAGCAGGGTTAAGGGCGTTACATCGCTTTATTAAAATTGTTAGGCGTCTCCAATAACACAGTATTGTATCGGAGCCAACGTGCTGCTGAAATGTGTGCGGTCGTTTGCTCGGAAAGCAGTCAGGATCCTGCATGTGGGACCAGAAGGGTTAATTCACCACAGCCGACTATATCCCTGGATGCTCCAACAGCCTTTTCAGCTGCGGCCACAGCTCACAGGCATTGAGACAATCCTGCTGCTACAGGGTCAAGTTTAGCTGAAAAATATGCTCCCGGCCTCAATCTTCCCCAATGATCCTGGAACAGCACAGATGTCATGCAGCCACGCTAATCATCTACAGTTTGTACAAAAGGCTGGTTTGGGTTCAGAATCCCAGTGTAGGTGTAGTTTGGAGAGCCCCTTTTTAATTCAGCAAAGGCACTCTCGGCCTCTGGGGTCCACTGTAATGGACTCCGGTTCTGCAACCCTTTTCCATGGGCTATGTCACTTAGGGAGCCTCAAGGGTTGTGTAATGTGCGATAAACATCCTACAGTAGGAGCATATACCCAAAAAGGAGAGCAATTGTCTCTTCGTATGAGGCTTTGGAATTTGCTGGATTGCTTGACCTCTGTCTTGACCAATAGCCTTCCCTTGTTCAGATATTAGGTGACCTAAGAACTTCACCTGTTGTTGCATAAATTGTAGCTTTGTGAGACTGCCTTTGTGCCCTTCCCGCGTTAGATGGCAGAGCAACGGAAGGGTCTACTTCTCACATTGTTCCTTTGTTGGTGTCGCAGTCAAGCAATCATCTCCATCCTGCAGCAGCACTGACCCCGGGGTTTGAACAAGAGTCTCCAGACTCCTGTGTAGAGCCCCATTATATATGGTGGGAGACTCACAGTAACCTCGCGTGAAGGTATATGATTTCCCTTTGAATGAAAAAGCGAACCAGAATTGACTATCTGGGTGTACCGGTACACTAAAGGAGGCATTTGTTAAATCCACAACAGGGAACCATTTCCTGTCCGGTGGAATTTGAGCCAATATAGTATAGGGATTGGGAACGTTTGGGGCATGTGGAACAACAGCGTCATTGACAGCCTGCAGGTCTTGAACAAATCTCCATTCCTCCGGTTCACCGGGAATGTTTGTCTTTTTGAACGGATAAATGGGGGTCCTCACCGGTGAGTTTACACAAAGGATTATCACTCCAGCTTTTAGGAGGGATTCAAAGACTGGAGTAATTCCTTCTTTGCCTTCGGGTTTTAACAGGTATTGTGCTCTACAAGGACGATACTCAGACTTCGGGGTTATCCTTATGGGCTCACAGTCCCATATGAGTCCCATATCATGTTTGCCCTTTGTCCACAACTCAGTAGGGACCATTTTTAATCTTGGGTTTGAGACTTCAATCTTAGGGAAATGCCAGGCTATCTCCCTAGGCTTCTCAGGGCTAGCGGGCCTTACCTGGACTGTCCTATCTGCCTGATTTTGCCAGTTTAATTTATTCTTATATGTCCGCATATCTGCATTTAACTAGATACCCACATCATCCCTGAAGACCCAACCTTTCATTCTTTGTGCCTTTAGCACCCATGCTCCTCAATCCTACCACCTATCACTAGACGCCTTCGCCAGTGACACGTGAGACCAGAACCTTCCACATCAACAAGATAGGGTCTACTTGCCGTCGCAGATACTTTAGATAAGTTCCAATAAAATTCACACAATAACAACTGATCTGGTTTCACCAATCTCCTGAAACAATCCTTCTCATATGGTTCGTCAGGGCCAACGTTATGTATGTGTGCTGTGCAGTGCAGCATGTCTCCAGCAAGAAAATTGGTGTTAAATAGGATTAATATAATTACTTGCTTCCAGTGCGAGGGAATTGCTCACTGAACTTATCGCTCTCTGTATTAATAGCCACTCATAGACATACATCAGGGGTCGTAGGTCATATTTTACAGCCTCCACTGGGTAAATCGTTTCTTTGAATTATCTACAAGCCCGTCGGAGTACGGATCAAATCCAATCCCAGTCTCTGTATGAGATCCCAGCCCATCAAATTTAAAGGAGAAAATTCCGATAACAAGAAGGAGAATTGGAATGTTTCCCTTTTACTAGAGGTGCAGAAAATCTCTCCCGCATCATGACTCCTGATGCACCCATTGTGTTCAGGAACCTTTCACTCATCTTTATTTGTGTCGATTGTCTAAACGGGCCTAAGGTAAGGACTAAGTATGTTGCCCTGTATCTACCAAAAAGGTAACTGATGTACTTTCACATATAATATAGAGGTGTGCATCAACTTATACACATCATTGTGATATTGGACATACTGTCCACACTTTGCAATCTCAGTGCTGAACATTGAGTTGTGATATGTCTCAATGTGTGAAAGGTTAGTAGAAGAGATTAGCATAAGCGAGTCTTCGTTGCCAAGCATAAAGGAAAGAGGCTTACCTGTACCTTGTGGTCTACCCACCTCCACCTCAGCCTTCCCCTGTTAGTCACCCTCATGTCCCACCTCTAGGGCCGAGTGAGGCTGTCTGTGTGGGCACCATCTCACCCAGTGGTCCATTACTCTGCAAACAAATCACCCACCAGATCTCCCTCTATCAGTGCCTCTTTTGTGACCTCTTCCTCTTCAGTGACCTCCCCCTCTGCCTCTCTCTCTTCCTGCAGCACCTCCCTCCAACAGCTGGGTGACCATTTGCATCAGAGTAAGCTGAGCTTTATGTGTTTGCTGTTCCATCTTTAGTTTCTGATTATCCTTCTCTTGGGTAAGCAATATTTCAGCATGTATTGCATGTTGTTCTATCAAATTCAGCTTTCCCGTGTCCCAGGTCTTTTACCTTTTTCACTATTTCTTCCTTCTTTCCATTGATGAAGCTGTTCCTCAGGTGTGCCTCATACAGTGTGATTTCTGCCGTCGTTATGTCCTCATCTCGTCTCAGTGCACTATGGGTGTTATGGACTTCAGTGAGATACTGGGACACTCTCTCACATTCCCATTGTTTTCACATTGCTGTTTTGGTCATGTCCATTCGCAATGGGAATGCCTCCCTACAGGCGGTTGCCAGCGCTGCAACAAAAGCATTAAAGTCTCCCTTCTCTTCCACTTGCGGGTTGGCTGCTCTTGCATGGACGTTTGCAGCTGGCCAGTTATACTTGTGTTTGGTGACATTGGCACCTAGTTTTCATCCCAGGAGACCTCTCATCTCTTGTGACGTGGGACGGAACTCAGTACAGAACTTTGTCACTTCTTATTAGCTCCAACCTCGCGTGGGTCAGGCAACTGCCCACAGGCACTTTCCAGATCCTTCATGGTCCATGGCTGGTGGGCCAACACTGGTCACCCTTCTGGACCTGCAACTTCAACCATTGGGTCTTGCAGAACGACCTGGTTAGATGATCGTACGCCAGTACCCTCACCGCGTGACTCATCATCCGTCGGGGGGTGATCATGGACAGGCCTTGGATGCCTTTCCACCTTGGAGTGGTCGTCCTTCTTTTGGCCTTCTTGCTTCGGTCTGTTGTGGGTATGATGTGCTCTCGGTGATCCAGCAGGCCCCGAGGCGGTGGCCGCTGACGTGGAACTTTCACCAGGCAGATCCCGTAGGGGGGGCTGCAGGTCTCGGAGGGCAGTCATCAAGGTCAGGGTCTGAAACAGATTTAAGACACTGTACAGCTTCGTTAGGTTGTTTCCCACATGGGCACTGGTGGTTGTACGTGTATTTGATCTATCCTTTACTTGAGAATTCCTTTCTCTGATATCAGCCTCAGCCTTCCACATACAAGAAGCACTCCGATTCATAGCTTCGATCTTTCCGACCCTTTTCTCCTTCTCTCTCTCCTCCTACCTCAACCTTAATATTTCCAGCTGTTTTTTTACTAAAACTTCCTCCCTCCGGAAAACCACATTCCTTAATCCACAATTCTAACTGCTTTACACATTCTGGGCGGTACTTATTTAGCATGTATTGTAATTTTGGTTGGCCATTCCAAATTTTGTGTGGACTCCCCCTTTGTTTGCTCTTGCTGGAGCCCATTTCTAGTGTAACTGGAAAAGTGTTCAGCTCTCTCTCTCTCTCTCTATCTCTCTCTCTGTCTCTCGCTCTCGTGGTACAGTTATCTTTTCCCTTTTGACTTGTTTTTACCTCCGGAGGTCCCCTCTCACATTGAGCACGTCCGCCTCAAGGCCTTGGTTTTCGTAAACCAAGAAACCCCGTACCTGGTACGTCTTCGGCGAGTCCAACTCAGCCAGTGGTGGTTCCAAGTCTAAAACCAGCCTTAACCTTGCTGTCTCCTAAACACCCTTCAGACAGCAATCCCCTTCCCCTGGAGTTTTACTCTAATACCACGTGAGAGTTCACTGAACCCTTTTCCTGCTGTATTTATTCTCTAAGAATGACTCTCTATGTAGGATTACTTAAACCACGACTATTACCCAACCTTAATTGATTTGAAACCCTGTGCTAGGGCAATCCACAGATTCCCAGTCCTCTCATGCAAAAGGGTCAATTCAGCGCTCGAGATGAAGTGAGAGACCTTCAAGGCGCTGGCACCTGCGCTTCCTGGGAAGCTTCAGAATCTCATCCAGTCGCGGAGTCCCAGGACGAGCCCCCAAGTTTACTGTCATGGAAATTAAATCGACTTGACTTCAATAATTAGCAAGAGCAAAGCAAAGGTCTTTATTAAAAATTTTACAAGATTGACCCATTACACCTAGTCAAATGCCTCAATTCAATGAGTACTCAAACATTTACACAGACACCTGCCTTCTCGCATTCCTTATCATACTCTCAAGGGCAGAGACTGGGGAAACTCAAGTTGTTATCCTCTCATCCCCTGGTGCTAGACATAACAGTTATTCAGCTTTCGCTGAGTTCGACTATCGCAAGGTCGAGTTGAATGCTTACAGAAATCAAACAGAGATAAGCTAACTGCAACCTTTCATCAAAGCATCGTTTACAAAACTCAGCACAACATTGACTTAAATAAAGCATTCTCTTTAAACTTTACAGTAAATGCATAATTAATTTCACTGTAAATGGATAGTTTTCTATTAGAGTCACAGTGTGTTCAGAGAGTCAGAGGGTGTCACAATGTGTCTCAGAGAGAGCCACAGTGAGTCAGAGTGTCATAGTGTGTCTCAGGGTGTGTCTTAGAGAGGGTCTCAGTGGGTCCCATTGTGTCTCAGAGAGTGTCACAGTGTATCAGAGAGAGGCAGGGAATGTATCAGTGTGTCAGAGAGTGTCGCAGTGTGGCAGAGAATATCACAGTGTGTCTCAAAGACAGTCAGAGCGCGTCAAAGTGTATGTCCCAGACAATGTCAGAGAGTGTCACAGTGGGACTCAGAGAGAGTCAGATAGTGTCACAGTGTGTCACAGTCTGTTAGAGAGTGTCACAGTATGTCTCAGAGAGCGTCAGTGATTATCAGTGTCTTAGAGAGGGATACAGGATGTCTCTGAGAGTGTCAGAAAGTGCCACAGTGTCTTAGAGAGTGTCACAGTGTGTCAGAGATTGTCATAGTGTGTCAGATAGTGTCACAGTGTGTCTCACAGAGTGTCAGAAAGTGTCAGAGCATCTCAATGGGTGTCACAGTGTGTCAGGGATTGTCACAGTGTGTCTCAGAGAGAGAGTCAGAGAGTGCTTCATACAGAGTCAAACAGTATCACAGTGTGTCACCGTCTGTCAGAGAATGTCACAGTGTTTCTCTGAGAGTGACAGAGAGAGTCAGAGAGTGGCACAGTGTGTTTCAGAGAGTGTCAGAGAGTGTCAGAGACAGTCAAAATGAGTCACAGTGTGTCACAGTCTGCCAGAGAGTGTCACAGTATGTTGCAGAGAGTGTTAGAGAGGGCCACAGTGTGTTTCAGAGAGTGTCACAGTGTGTCTCAGAGAGTGTCACAGTGTATCAGAGATTGTCACAGTGTCTCACAGTCGGTCAGAGAGTGCCAACAGAGTCAGAGAGTGTCACAGTGTGTCTCTGACAGTGTCAGTGAAATTTAGATAGTGTCAAAGTCTGCCAGAAAGTGTCACAGTTTGTCTTGGAGATTTTCAGAGAGTGTCTCAGTGTGACACAGTTTGTCAGAGAGAGGCAGTGTGTCTCAGAGAGTGTCAGAGAGTGTCACAGTGTGTAACAGTCTGTCAGGGAGTGTTACAGCGTGCCTCAGAGAGTGTCAGAAAGTGTCACAGTTTGTCACAATCTGTCAGAGAGTGTCACAGTGTGTTGTGTTGTGCCTCAGAGAGGGTCAGAGAGAGTCAGAGAGTGTCACAGTCTGACTCATAGAGGGTCAGAGAGAATCACTATGTGTCTCAGAGAGAGTCACAGAGTGTCTCAGAGAGTCAGATAGAGTTAGAAAGTGTCATCGTGTGTCTCAGAGAGTGTCACAGTGTCACAGTCTGTCAGAGAGTGTCACAGTGTGTCTCTGACAGTGTCAGTGAAAGTTAGATAGTGTCAAAGTCTGCCAGAAAGTGTCACAGTTTGTCTTGGAGATTTTCAGAGAGTGTCTCAGTGTGACACAGTTTGTCAGAGAGAGGCAGTGTGTCTCAGAGAGTGTCAGAGAGTGTCACAGTGTGTAACAGTCTGTCAGGGAGTGTTACAGCGTGCCTCAGAGAGTGTCAGAAAGTGTCACAGTTTGTCACAATCTGTCAGAGAGTGTCACAGTGTGTTGTGTTGTGCCTCAGAGAGGGTCAGAGAGAGTCAGAGAGTGTCACAGTCTGACTCAGAGAGGGTCAGAGAGAGTCACTATGTGTCTCAGAGAGAGTCACAGAGTGTCTCAGAGAGTCAGATAGAGTCAGAAAGTGTCATCGTGTGTCTCAGAGAGTGTCACAGTATCACAGTCTGTCAGAGAGTGTCACAGTGTGATTCGGAGAGTGTCAGAGAGTGTCGCAGTCGGTCTCAGAGAGGGTCAGAGTGTGTCACAGTGTGTCACAGCCTGTCAAAGAGTGTCATAGTATGTCTTAGAGAGTGTCACAGTGTCACAGTCTGTCAGAGAGTGTCACAGTGTGTTAGAGAGTGCGTCAGAGAGTGTAACAGCCTTTCTCAAAGAGGGTCAGAGAGTGTTACAGTGTTTCACAACCTGTCAAAGAGTGTTATAGTATGTCTCAGAGAGTGTCAGAGAGAGTCAGAGAGTGTCAAAGTGTGTCTCAGAAAGTTTCACAGTGTGTCACAATCTGTCAGAGAGAGTCAGAGAGAGTCAGAGAGTGTCACAGTGTGTCATACTGTGTCTCAGAGAGTGTCAGAAAGTGTCAGTGTTTGTCTCAGAGAATGTCACAGTCTGTCAGAGAGTGTTACAGTGTGTCTCAGAGAGTGTCAGAGACGGTCAGCATTTGTCTCAGAGAGGGTCATAGTGTGACTCAGAGAGTGTCAGAGAGTGTCAGAGATGGTCAGAGAGGCTCAGTGTCTCTGAGAATGTCACCGTGTGTCAGAAAGTGTCATAGTGTGTCAAAGTGTGTTTCAGAGTATGTTAGAGAGAGTCTGAGAGTGTCACAGTGTGTCGTACTATATCTCAGAGAGTGTCAGAGAGAGCCGGAGAGTGTCTCAGTCTGTGTCAGAGTCAGAAAGTGTCACAGTGTGTCTCAGAGTGAGTCAGAGAGTGTCACAGTGTGTCACAATCTGTCAGAGAGAGTTACAGTGTGTCTCAGAGAGTGTGAGAGAGGCTGAAAATGTGACAGTGTGTCACACTGTATCTCAGAGAGTGACCGAGTGTCTCAGAGAGAAGCAGGGAGTGTCATAGTGTGTCTCAGAGAGTGTCACAGTGGGTCTCTGAGGGTCAAAGAGAGAGAGACAGATGTGTCACAGTGTGTCTCAGAGAGTGTCACAGTGGGTCTCAAGAGTGTCGAAGCGAGTCAAATAGTGTCATAGTGTGTCTCAAGAGTGTCAGAGAGAGTCACAGAGTGACACTGTGTCTTAGAGTGTCAGTGAGTGTCATAGTGTGTCTCAGACAGAGTCAGAGAGGGCAGTGAGTTTCACAGTGTGTCTCTGAGAGCGTCAGAGTGTGCCTCATAGTGGCAGAGTGAGTCAGAAAGTGTCACAGTGTGTCTCAGGGAGTGTCACAGTCTGTCAGAGAAGGTTACAGTGTATTTGAAAGTGTGTCATAGAAAGTCAGTGAGTGTCACATTGAGTCGTACTGTGTCTCAGAGACCGTCAAAGAGGGTCAGCATTTGTCCCAGAGAGGGTCGCAGTCTGTCAGAGAGTGTTACAATGTGTCTCAGGGAGTGACAGAAAGAGTCAGAAAGTGTCACAGTGTGTCTCATAGGGTGTCAGGGAGAGTCAGAGAGAGTCATAGACTGTCACACTGAGTTTCAGAGAATGTTAAAGAGAGACAGAGCATGTCACAGTTTGTGTAAGGAAGTGTTGGAGAGAGTCAGAGAGTGTGACAGTTTATCACAATCTGTCAGAGAGTGTCACAGTGTGTCTCAGAGATTGTCTGAGAGTGTTACAATGTGTCTCAGACAGTGTGAGAGAGAGTCAAAAGATGTCATAGTGTGTCACAGTGTGTCTGAGAGAGTGAACGAGTGTCTCAGAGAGAGGCAGAGAGTGTCACAGTGTGTCTCAGAGAGTCAGAGAGAGACAGAAAGTGTCACAGAGATTGTCATAGTCTGTCAGAGAGTTTCACAGTGTGTTTCAGTGAGTGTCAGAGAGAGTCAGTGAGTGTCATAGTGTGTCTCAGAGAGTGTCAGAGAGAGTCACAGAGTGTCACCGTGTGTCTCAGAGATGGTCAGAATGTGTCACAGTCTGTCAGAGAGTGTCAGAGAGTTTCACAGTGTGTTTCAGTGAGTGTCAGAGAGAGTCAGTGAGTGTCATAGTGTGTCTCAGAGAGTGTCAGAGAGAGTCACAGAGTGTCACCATGTGTCTCAGAGATGGTCAGAATGTGTCACAGTCTGTCAGAGAGTGTCATAGAGTGTTACAGTGTGTCTCAGAGAGGGTCAGAGAGTTTTACAGTGTCTCTTAGAGAGTCAGAGACATTCACAGTGTGTCACAGTCTGTCAGGGATTGTCACATTGTGCCTCAGAGAGTGTCAGAGAAAGTCAGCGAATGTCACAGTATGTCATAGACTGTCAAAAAATGTCACAGTTTGTCTCAGAGCGTCAGAGAGAGTCAGAAAATGTCGCAGTGTGTCTCAGAGAGTGTCACAGTATGTCACGGTCTGTCAGAGAAGGTTGCAGTGTATTTCAGAGTGAGTCAGGGAGAGTCAAAAAGTGTCACAGTGTGTCATACTGTGTCTCAGAGGGTGTCAGTGTTTGTCTCAGAGAGAGTCACAGTCCGTGAGATAGTGTTACAGTGTGTCTCAGAGAGTGTCAGAGAGGGTCAGCATTTGTCTCAGAGAGTGTCACAGTCCATGAGAGAGTGCTACAATGTGTCTCAGAGATTGACAGAAAAAGTCAGAGAGTGTCACATTGTGCCTCAGTGTCAGAGAGTGTCACAGTCTGTCTCAGAGAGTGTCAGAGAGAGACGAAGTTGTCACAGTGTGTCTCAGAGAGTGTCACAGTGTCTCAGAGAATGTTACCATGTGTCAGATAGAATCACAGTCGGGCAGAGAGTGTCACAGTGTGTCAGAGAGTGTCACAGTCTGTCAGAGAGTGTGACAGTGTGTTTCAGAGAGTGTCCGAGAGAGTCAGAAAGTGTCACAGTGTGTATAAGTGAGTGTCAGAGAGTGTCACAGTGTGTTTCGGAGAGGGTCAGAGAGAGTCGGAGAGTGTTACACTGTGTCGCAGAGAGGGTCAGAGAGTCTCAGAGAGTGTCGCAGTGTGTCGCATACAGTGTCACAGCGTGTCTCAGAGTGTCCGAGAGAGTCATTGAGTGTCATAGTGTGTCTCTGAGAGAGTCAGATAGTTCAGAGAGTGTCACAGTGTGCCTCTGAGAGCGTCAGAGTGTGCCTCAGAGTGGCAGAGTGAGTCAGAAAGTGTCACAGTATGTCTCAGGGCGTGTCAAAGTTTGTCAGAGAAGGTTACAGAGTGTGTCAGAGCGAGTCGTGAGTGTCACACTGAGTCGTACTGTGACTCAGAGTGTCAGAGAGGGTCAGCGTTTGTCTCAGAGAGGGTCACAGTCTGTCAGAGAGTATCACACTGAGTTTCAGAGAATATCAGAGAGAGAGAGAGTGTCACAGTTTGTCGAAGAGAGTGTCGGAGAGAGCCAGAGAGTGTGACAGTTTGTCACAATCTGTCAGAGAGTGTCACAGTGTGCTTCAGAGAGTGTCATAGTGTGTCTCAGAGATTGTCAGAGAGGGTCACAATGTGTCTCAGACAGTGTGAGAGAAAGTCAAAAGATGTCAACGTGTGTCACAGTGTGTCTGAGAGAGTGACCGAGTGTCTTAGAGAGAGGCAGAGAGTGTCACAGTGTGTCTCAGAGAGTCAGAGAGAGACCGAAAGTGTCACAGAGATTGTCATAGTCTGTCAGACAGTGTCACAGTGTGTCTCGGTGAGTGTCAGAGAGAGTCACAGAGTGTCACAATGTGTCTCAGAGATGGTCAGAATGTGTCACAGTGTTTCACAGTCTGTCAGAGAGTGTCATAGAGTGTTACAGTGTCTCTCGGAGGGTCAGAGAGTTGTACAGTGTGTCTCAGAGTGTCAGAGAGAGTTAGTGACTGTCACAGTGTGTCTCAGAGAATCAGAGAGTATCACAGTGTGTCACAGTCTACCAGGGATTGTCACAGTGTATCTCAGAGAGTGTCAGAGAATGTCACAGTGTGTCATAGACTGTCTGAAAGTGTCACAGTTTGTCTCAGAGCGTCAGAGAGAGTCAGAAAGTGTCGAAGCGTCAGAGAGTATCACAGTCTGTCTCAGAGAGTGTCAGAGAGAGACAGAAAGTGTTCTAGTGTGTCTCAGAGAGTGGCACAGTGTCTCAGAGAATGTCAGTGTGTCTGATAGATTCACAGTTGGGCAGAGAGTGTCACAGTGTGTCAGAGTGTCACAATTTGCTTCAGAGAGTGTCAGAGAGAGTCGGAGAGTGTTACGGTGTGTCTCAGAGAGTGTCAGTGTGTTTCATAGTGTGTCTCAGAGAGTGTCACAGTGTGTCTCAGAGGGTTAGAGAGTGCTAGAAAGTGTCACAGTTTGTCTCAGAGAGTGTCACATTGTGTCACAGTCTGTCAGAGAACGTTACAGTATTTCAGAGTGTATCAGACAGTGTCAGAGAGAGTCAGCATTTTCTCAGAGAGGGTCACAGTCTGTCAGAAGGCGTTACTGTGTGTCTCAGAGAGTCAAAAGTGTCGCAATATGTCTACGAGAGTGTCACAGTGTCACAGAGAATGTCACCGTGTGTCAGAGAGTGTCACAGTCTGTTTCAGAGAGTGTCACAATGTGCTTCAGAGAGTGTCAAAGAGAGTCGGAGAGTGTTACACTGTGTTTCAGAGGGTCAGAGAGTGCTAGAAAGTGTCACAGTTTGTCACAGAGAGTGTCACAGTCTGTCCGATAAGGTTACAGTATATTTCGGAGTGTATCAGACAGTGTCAGAGAGGGTCAGCATTTGTCTCAGAGAGGGTCACAGTCTGTCAGATGGTGTTACTGTGTGTCTCAGAGAGAGTCAAATGTGTCGCAGTATGTCTCCGAGAGTGTCACAGTGTCACAGAGAATATCACTGTGTGTCAGAGAGTGTCACAGAGTGTCAGAGTATGTCCTAGTGTGTCAGAGTGTCACAGTGTGTCACAGTGTGTTCCAGAGAGTGTCAGAGAGTGTCACAGTCTGTCTCAGAGAGTTTCATGGAGTCCACAGTGTGTCTCAGAGAGGGTCAGATAGAGCCAAAGTGTCTCACAGTGTGTCACAGTCTGTCAGAGAGTGTCACAGTGTGTCTCAGTGTGTCAGAGAGAGTCACACAGTGTCACAGCATGTCTAAGAGAGTGTTACAGAGCGTCAGGGAGTGTCACAGTCTCTCTCAGAGCGGGTCAGATCGAGACACAGTCTGCCAGAGAGTGTCACAATGTTCCTCAGAGATTGTCAGAGAAAGTCAGAGAATGTCACAATGTGTCATAGTCTGTCAGGGAGTGTCGTAGTGTGTCTCAGAGAGTGTCAGAGAGAGTCAGAGAGTGTAACACTGAGTCTCAGAGAGTGTCACAGTGTCTCAGAGAGTCAGAGTCAGTGAGAGTCAGAAAGTGTCACAGTGTGTCTCAGACAGTGTCACAGTGTGTCAGAGGAGGTTATAGTGTATTTCCAAGTGTGTCAGAGAGAGTCTCAGAATGTCACAGTGAGTCATACTGTGTCTCAGAGAGTGTCAGACAGGGTCAGCATTTGTCTGAGAATGTCACAGTCTGTGAGAGAGTGCTACAGTCTGTTGCAGAGAGGGTCAGAGTGTGTCACAGAGAGTGAAAGAATGAGGCAGAAAGTGTTACAGTGTGTCTCAGAGAGTGTCTCCGTGTGTCACATTCTGTAAGAGAAGGCTACAGTGTATTTCCGAGTGAGTCAGAGAGAGTCAGACATTGTCACAGTGTGTCATACTGTGTCTTAGAGATTTTCAGAGACAGTCAGCATTTGTCTCCAAGAGGGTCACCGTCTGTGAGAGAGTGTTATAGTGTGTCTCAGAGAGTGTCAGGGAAAGTCAGAATGTCACAGTGTGTCACAGTCTGTCAGAGAGAATCATAGTGTGCCTCAGAGATTGTCAGAGAGAGTCAGAGATTGACACAGTGTGTCACAGTCTGTCAGAAATTGTTACAGTGTGTTTTTGAGAGTGTCAGAGAGAGTCAGAGAGCGTCACAGTGCGTCGTACTATGCCTCAGAGGGAGTCAGAGAGTGTAACAGTCTATCTCAGAGAGGGTCAGAGCGTGTCACACTGTCACAGAGTATGTCACAGAGTGTCGGAGTGAGTCACAGTGTGTCTCAGAGTCAGTCAGAGAGTGCCACAGAGTATCTCAGAGCGAGTCAGAGAGAATCTGTGAGAGTCACAGTCTGTCAGAGAGTTTTACATTGTGTCTCAGAGACTGACGAAAAGAGTGAGAAAGTGTCACAGACTGCCTCAGAGAGTGTCAGAGAGAATCAGAGAGTGTCACAGTCTGTTTCAGAGAGTGTCAGAGAGTGTCACAATGTCTCAGAGTATGTCACAGAGTGTCGGAGTGAGTCACAGTGTATCTCAGAGTCAGTCAGAGAGTGCCACAGAGTATCTCAGAGCGAGTCAGAGAGTATCAGAGAGTGTCACAGTGTGTCACAGTCTGTGAAAGAGTATCACAGTGTATCTCAGAGAGTGTCATTGAGAATCAGAGAGTGTCACAGTGTGTCACAGTCTGTCAGGGAGTGTCACAGTGTGTTTCAGAGAGTGTCATTGAGAATCAGAAAGTGTCACAGTATATCACAGTCTGTCAGGGAGAGTCAGTGTGTGTCTCAGAGAATGGCAGAGAGTGTCAGATAGAGTCACAGTTTGTCTCAGAGAGTGTCACAGTGTGTCATACTGTGTCTCAGAGAGAGTCAGAGTGTGTCACAGTCTGTCTCAGAGAGTTTCAGAGAGGGTCTGAGTGTGTGACAGTGTGTCACAAAGTGTCCGAGAGTCAGAGAGTGTTACAATGTGTCTCAGAGAGAGGGAGTTAGAGAGTTTCACAGTATGTGTCAGAGAGTGTCACAGTTTCTCAGAGAGTGTCAGAGAGAGTCACAGAATCTCATAGTGTTTCTCAGAGAGTGTCAGAGAGAGTCAGAGAATCTCATAGTGTTTCTCAGAGAGTGTGAGAGAGTGTTACAGTGTGTCTCAAAGAGTGTCGTAGTGTTTCTCTAAGAGTTTTACACTGTGTCTCAGAGACGGTCAGAGTGAGGCAGAGAGTGTCATATTGTGCCCCCGAGAGTGTCAGAGAGAGTGTGAAAGTGTCACAGTGTGTCTCAGAGAGTGTCAGGGAGTGTCATAGTGTGTCTGAGTGAGTGTCAGAGCGATTCAGAGAATGTTACAGAGTGTCTCACAGAATGTCAGAGTATGTCTCAGAGTGTCAGAGATAGTCAGAGTGTCACAGTATGCCAAGGAGGGTGTCACTGTGTGTCACAGTCTGTCAGAGAGTGTCACAGTGAGCCTCAGAGAGAGTCAGAGAATGTCACAGCGTTTCATAGTCTGTCAGAGAATGTCATGCTGTGTCATAATGTGTCTCAGTGAGTGCCAATGAGTCTTACAGTGTGTCTCAGAGAGTGTCAGAGGATGTCAGAAAGTGTCACAGTCTGTCAGAGAGTGTCGCAGTGTGTCACTGAAAATGTCACAGTCTATGACAGTCGGTCAGAGAGTGTCAAAGTGTGTCAGACAGTGTCACAGTGTGTCTCAGAGAGTGTCACAGTGTGACTCAGAGAGTGTCACAGTGTCTCAGAGAATGTCACCATGTGTGAGAGAGTGTCACAGTCGGTCAGAGAGTGTCACAGTATGTCTCAGAGAGTGTCAGAGAATGTCAGAGAGTGCCATAGTGTGTCTCAGAGAGTGTGAGAGAGATTCACAAAATGTTGCAGTGTGTCTCAGAGAGTGACCGAGTGTCTCAGCGAAAGAGACAGAGTGTCACATTGTGTCTCAGAGAGTGTCACAGTATGTATCAGAGTGTCAGAGAGGAAAAGTAAGTGTCACAGTGAGTCTCAGAGAGTGTCACAGTGTCTCAGAAAATGTCACCGTGTGTCAGATAGTGTAACAGTGTGACAAAGAGTATCACAGTGTGTCAGAGAGTGACACAGTGTGTCTCAGGGAGTGTCAGAGAGTGCCACAGTGTGTCTCAGAGAGTGTCAGAGAGTGTCATAATGTGTCTTAATGAGTGTCAGAGCGATTCCGAGTGTGTTACAGCGTGTCTCCCAGAGTTTCAGAAAGTGTCACAGCGTGTCTCAGAGTGTCAGAGAGAGACAGAGAGTGTCAGTGTCTCAGAGAATTTCACCATGTGTGAGAGAGCATCTCAGTCAGTCAGAGAGTGTCACAACGTGTCTCAGAGAATCAGAGAATGGCACAGTGTGTCACAGTCTGTCAGAGCGTGTCACAGTCTGTCAGAGAGTGTCACAGTGTGCCTCAGAGAGTGTCAGAGAATGTCACAGTGTGTCAAAGCCTGTCAGAAAGTGTCGTAGCGTGTCTCAGAGAGTGTCAGAGAGGGTCAGAGAGTGTCACAATGTGTCCTAGATAGACAGAGATAGCCAGAAAGTGTCACAATGTGTCTCAGACAGCGTCACAGTGTGTCACAGTCTGTAAGAGAAGGTTACAGTGTATCAGAGAGAGTCAGAGAGTGTGACATTGTGTCATACTGTATCTCATAAAGTGTCAGACAGGGTCAGCATTTGTCTCAGAGAATGTCACAGTCTGTGAGAGAGTGTCACAGTGCGTTAAGAGTGTCAGAGAGAGTTACAGTGTGTCTCAGAGAGAGCAAGAGAATGTCACAGTGTGTCTCAGAGATTGTGAGAGAGATTCAAAAAATGGCACAGTTTGTCTCAGAGTGTCAGAGATACTCAGAGAGTGTCACAGTGTGTCTAGGAGAGTGTCACAGTGTGTCACAGAGTGTCACAGTGTGTCTCAGAGGGTGTCAGAGAGTGTCACAGTGTGTCACAGAAAATGTCACAGTCTATCACAGTCAGTCGGAGAGTGTCACAGTGTCTCAGAGAATGTCACCATGAGTGGGAGAGTGTCACAGCGTGTCAGAGAGTGTCACAGTCTGTCACCGAGAGTGTTACAGTCCGTCACAGTCTGTCAAAGATTGTCACAGTGTGTCTCAGAGAGTCAGAGAGAGTCAAAGAATGTCACAGTGTGTCAAAGTCTGTCAGAGAGTGTAACACGATGTTTCAGAGATGGTCAGAGAGTGCCACAGTGTGTCTAAGAGAGTGTCAGAAACGATCGGAGATTGTCACAGCGTGTCTGAGAGTGTCAGAGAGAGTCAGAGAGTGTCACAGCGTGCCACAGTCTGTCAGACAGTGTCACAGTGTGCCTCAAAGAGAGTCAGAGAGTGTCTCAGCGTGTCTGAGAGTGTCAGAGAGAGTCGTAGAATGTCAGTCTGTCAGAGAGTCTCACAGTGTGTCTAAGAGTGACTCAGAGAGAGTCAGAGAGTGTCACAGTCTGTCAGAGAGTCTCACAGTGTGTCTCAGAGTCAGAGAGAGTCAGTAAGTGTCACATTCAGTCTTTAAGAGTGTCTCAATGTGTCACAGTCTGCCAGAGTGTCACAGTGTGTCTAAGAGAGTGTCCGAGGGAGTCAGGTCTGTCTCAGAGAGTCTCACAGTGTGTCTGAGAGAGTCAGAGAGAGTCAGAAAGTGTCACAGTTTGTCTCGGAGGATGTCACAGTGTGAAACAGTCTGTCAGAGAATGATACAGTATATTTCAGAGAGTGTCAGAGGGAGTCAGAAAGTGTCACAATGTGTCATACAGTGTCTCAGAGAGTGTCAGTGAGGGTAAGCATTTGACTCAGCGAGGGTCCCAGTCTGTGAGAGAGTGTCACAGTGTGTCTCAGAGAGTATCAGAGTGAGTCGGAGAGGTTCACAGTATGTCATACTGTGCCTCAGAGAGTGTCAGAGAGTCAGACTGCCTCACAGTGTGTCTCAGAGAATGTCAGAGAGTGTCACAGTCTGTCTCAGAGAGTAATCGAGCGGGTCAGACAGTGTCACAGTGTGTCAGGGAGTATCACAGTGTATCTCAGACTGTGTCAGAGAGGGGCAGAGAGTGTCATAGTGTGTTCCAGAGTGTCAGAGAGAGACACAGAGTGTCACAGTGTGTCGCAGAATGTGTCAGAGAGTGTCATAGTGTGTGTCAGTGAGTGTCAGAGCAATTCAGAGAGTGTTACAATGTGTCTCAGAGAGGGACAGAGAGTGTCACAGTGTGTTCCAGAGTGCCAGAGAGAGTCACCAAGAGTCACAGTGTATCTCAGCATGTCAGAGAGAGTCAGAGAGTGTCACAATGTGTCTCAGAGAGTGTCACAGTGTGTCTCAGAGTGTCAAAGATATTCAGAGAGTGTCACAGTCTGTCACAGTCTGTCAGAGAGTGTCACAATGTGCCTCAGAGAGAGTCAGAGAAAGTCAGACAATGTCACAGTGTTTCATAATCTGTCAGAGAGTATCATAGTGTGTCTCAGAGAGCGTCATAGAGTGTTACAGTGAGTCTCAGAGAGTGTCAGACAGTGTCTCCGTCTGTCAGAGAGTGTCACAGTGTGTCGGAGAGTCTCATGTGTGTCTCAGAGAGAGTCACAATCGGTCAAAGAGTGTAACAGTGTGTTTCACAGAGGATCTGCGAGTGTCACAGTGTGTATCAGAGAGTCAGAGAGAGTCTGAGAGTGTTACACAGTGTCTAAGAGAGTGTCATAGAGCGTTAGAAGGTGTCACAGTTTGTCTCAGAGAGGGTCAGAGAATGTCACAGTCTGTCTCAGAGAGAGTCAGAAAAAGTCAGAGAATGTCACAGTGTGACATAGTCTGTCAGAGAGTGTCATAGTGTGTCTCAGAGAGTGTCAGAGAGAGTCAGATTGTGTCACAGTCTGACTCAAAGAGTGTCAGAGCGGGTCAGAGAGTGTCACAGTGTGTCTCAGGGATGGTCACAGTGTGTCAAAAAATGTCATCGTGTATGAGAGAGTGTCACTGTCTGTCAGAGAGTGTCACAGTGTTTCTCAGAGAGTGCCAGAGTCTCACAGTGTGTCTCAGAGTGTCAGAGAGAGTCACAGTGTGTCTCAGGGAGAGTCAGAGAGTGTCACAGTGTGTCTCAGAGAGTATGAGAGAGAGTCAAAAAATGTCACAATATTTCTCAGAGAGTGACCGAGTGTTTCAGAGAGATACAGATAGTCAGAGAATGTCACAGTTGGACCTAGTCTGTCAGAGAGTGTCATTGTGTGTCTCACAGTGTGTCAGAGATAGTCAGAGAGGGTCACAGTGTGTTTCAGTCTGTCAGAAAAGATTGCAATGTATTTCAGAGTGTGTAAGGGAGAGTCAGAGAGTGTCACAGTGAGTCATACTGTGTCTCCGAGAGTGTCAGAGAGGGTCAGCGTTTGTGTCAGAGAGGGACACAGTCTGTGAGAGAGTGTCATAGTGTGTTTCAGAGAAAGACAGAATGAGTCAGAGAGTGTCACAATGTGTCTCAGAGAGTGTCAGAGAATGTCACAGTGTTTCAAAGTCTGTCAGAGAGTGACACAGTGTGTTTCAGAGAGTGTCAGAGTCTGTCTCAGAGAGTGTCTGATAGGGTCCGAGAGTGTCATAAAGCGTCTCAAAGTGTCAGAGAGAGTCAGAGAGTGTCACAGTGTGCCTCAGAGAGAGTCAGGAAGTGTCGCAGTCTGTCAGAAAGTGTCACAGTGTCTCATACAGTGTCTCATACATTGTCTCAGAGAGTGTCAGAGTTTGGCTCAGAGATGGTCACAGTCTGTGACAGAGTGTCACAGTATGTCATACTGTCCCTCAGTGAGTGTCAGAGAGAGCCAGACTGTCTCACAATGTGTTTCAGAGAGAGTGAGAGAGTGTCACAGTGTGTCTCAGAGAGAGTGAGAGAGTGTCAGGGTCTGTCTCAGAGAGTGTCAGAGCGGGTCTGAGAGTGTCACAGTGTGTCTGAGAGAGTCAGAGAGAGACAGAAAGTGTCACAGTGTGTCTCAGTCAGTGTCAAAGTGTCACAGAAAATGTCACTGTGTGTCAGAGAGTGTAACAAGTGTGTCAGAGAGTATCGCAGTGTGTCTCAGAGAGTGTCAGAAAGTGTCATAACGTGTCTCAGTGAGTGACAGAGCGATTCAGAGAGTGTTACAGTGTGTCCCAGCGAGGGTCAGAGAGTGTCACAGAGTGTCACAGTGTGTCTCAGAGTGTCAGAGATAGTCAGAGAGTGTCACAGGATGTAACAGTCTGTCACAGTGTGCCACAGATTGTTTCAGAGAGAGTCAGAGAAAGTCAGAGAGTGTCACAGTGTTTCATAATCTGTCAGAGAGTGTCATAGTGTGTCTCAGTGAGTGTCATATAGTGTTACAGTGTGTTTCAGAGAGTGTCAGAGAGTGTCAGACAGTGTCACAGTGTGTCTCAGAGAGTGTCACGGTGTGTCACAGAAAGTGTCACAGTCTGTCACGGTCTGTCAAAGAGTGTCACAGTGTGTTTCAGAGAGTGTCAGAGAGGGTCTGAAAGTGTCACAGTGTGTCTCAGAGAGTCAGGAAGAGTCAAATAATGTTACAGCGTATCTAAGAGAGTGTCTGAGAGCATAGGAAAGTGTCACAGTCTGTCTCAGAGAGGCTCAGAGTGTGTCACAGTCTGTCGGAGATTGGCACAGTGTGCCTCAGAAAGAGTCAGAGAAAGTCATAAATGTCACACTGTGTCATAGTCTGTCAGAGAGTGTCACAGTGTGTCTCAGAGTGTGTCAGAGATAGTCAGAGAGTGTCACAGTGTGTTTCAGAGAGCGTCATAGTGTGTCTCAATGAGTGTCAGAGATAATCAGAGAGTGTCACAATGTGTTTCAGAGAATGTCACAGTGTGTCTCAGTGAGTGTCAGAGATAGTCAGAGTATCACAGTGTGTTTCAGAGAGTGTCACAGTGTGTCACAGTCTGTCAGAGAAGGTTACAGTGCTTTTTAGAGTGTGTCAGAGAGAGTCAGAGAGTGTCACACTGTGTTTCAGAGAGTGTCACAGTGTGTCACAATCTGTCAGAGAAGGTTACAGTGCTTTTTAGAGTGTGTCAGAGAGAGTCAGAGAGTGTCACACTGTGTTTCAGAGAGTGTCACAGTGTGTCACAATCTGTCAGAGAAGGTTACAGTGCTTTTTAGAGTGTGTCAGAGAGAGTCAGAGAGTGTCACACTGTGTTTCAGAGAGTGTCACAGTGTGTCACAATCTGTCAGAGAAGGTTACAGTGCTTTTTAGAGTGTGTCAGAGAGAGTCAGAGAGTGTCACAGTGAGTCGTACTCTGTCTCAGAGTGTCAGAGAGGGTCAGCGTTTGTCTCAGAGAGGGTCACAGTCTGTCAGAGAGTGTCATAATGTGTCTCAGAGTGGGTCAGAATGAGTCAGAGAGTGTCACAGTGTGTCTAAGAGAGTGCCAGAGAAAGTCAGAAAGTGTCACAGTTTATCACAATCTGTCAGAGAGTGTCACAGTGTATCGTGCTGTGCATCAGAAAGAGTGAGAGAGTTTAACAGTCTGTCTCAGACAGGGTCAGAGGTTGTCACTGTGTCTCTCAGAGAGTGTCAGAGTCAGTCAGAGAGTGTCACAGCGTGTCTTAGAGAGTGTCAGAGAGGGTCACAGTGGGTCTCAGAGTGTCAGAGAGAGTCAGGGAGTGCCACACTGTGTCTACGAGAGCATCAGAGAGCGTCAGAATGTGTCACTGTGTTTCTCAGAGAATGTCACAATTTCTCAAAGAATGTCACCGTGTATCAGAAAGTGTCACAGTCGGTCAGAGAGTGTCGCAGTCTGTCAGCGATTGGCACAGTGTGTCTCAGGGAGTCAGAGAGAGTCAGAAAGTGTAACAGTGTATCTCAGAAAGTGTCAGAGAGTGACACAGTGTGTCACAGTCTGTCAGAGCAAGTCATGGTGTGCCTCAGAGTGTGTCAGAGAGTGTAACAGTCTGTTAGAGAGTGTCACAGTGTGTTTTAGAGTCAGAGAGTGTCACAATGTGATTCAGAGAGTGTCAAATAGGATCAGAGAGTGTCACAGTGCGTCTCAAAGTGTCAGAGAGTCAGCGAGTGTAACAGTGTGTCTAGTTGAGTGTCAGAGAGTGTCAGCGAGTGTAACAGTGTGTCTAGTTGAGTGTCAGTGAGTGTCAGCGAGTGTAACAGTGTGTCTAGATGAGTGTCAGAGAGAGTCATAGTGTCACAGTCTGTCAGAGAGTGTCACGGTGTGTCTCAGAGACAGTCAGAGGGTGTCATAGTGTGTCATAATGTGCCTCAGAGAGAGTCAGAGAGAGTCAGACTGTATCACAGTGTGTCTCAGAGTGTGTCACAGTCTGTCTCAGGGAGTGCCATAGTGGGTCAGTCAGTCAGAGAAGGTTACAGTTTTTTTCAGAGTGAATCAGAGGGAGTCAAAAAGTGTCACAGTCTGTTTTTGAGAGTGTCACAGTGTGTTACAGTCTGTCAGAGAGCATCACGGTGTGTCTCAGAGACAGTCAGAGAGTGTCATAGTGTGTCATACTGTGCCTCAGAGAGTGTCAAAGAGAGTCAGACTGTATTACAGTGTGTCTCAGATTGTGTCACAGTCTGTCTCAGGGAGTGTCATAGTGGGTCACGGTCTATCAGAGAAGGTTACAGTATATTTCAGAGTGTGTCAGAGGGAGTCAGAAAGTGTCACTGTCTGTTTTTGAGAGTGTCACAATGTGTCTCAGATAGTGTCAGAGAATGTCACAGTGTGTCACAGTCTCTCAGAGAGTGACACAGTGTGTTTCAGAGAGTGGCAGAGAGTGTCATAGTGCCTCACAGTCTGTCAGAGAGTTTCACAGTGTATCACAGTCTGTCAGAGAGTGTCAAGGTGTGTTTCTGAGAGAGTCAGAGAGTGACACAATATGTCTGAGAGATTGTCCAATAGGATCAGAGAGTGTCATAGTGTGTCTCAAATTGTCAGAGAGCGTCACAGAGTGTCACAGAGTGCCTCAGAGAGAGTCAGAGAGTGTCACAGTGTGTCTCAGAGAGTGTCCGATAGGATCAGAGAGTGTCATAAAGCGTCTCAAAGTGTCAGAGAGAGTCAGAAAGTATCACAGTGTGCCTCAGAGAGATTCTGGGAGTGTCACAGTCTGTCAGAGAGTGTCACAGTGTGTCTCAGTTAGTGTCACAGTGTGTCTCAGAGATTCAGAGAGAGTCAGAACGTGTCAGTCTGTCTCAGAGAGTGTCACAGTCTGTCAGAGAAGGTTACAGTATATTTCGGAGTGAGTCAGAGAGAGTCAGAAAGTGCCACAGTCGGTCTTTGAGAGTGTCTAAGTGTGTCACAGTCTACGTGGGTCAGTGTTTCTCTCTGAGTGGGTCACAGTCTGTGAGAGAGTGTCACAGTGTGTCTCAGAGAGTGTCAGAGAGGGACAGAGAGTGTCACAGTGTTTTCCAGAGTGTCAGAGAGAGTCACAGAGTGTCACAATGTGTCTCAGAGAGTCACAGACAGTCAGAGAGTGTCACAGTGTGTCACAGTGTGTATCAGAAAATCAAAGAGAATAAGAAAGTTTCACAGTCTGTCTCAGACAGTATCAGATCGTGTCACAATGACTCACAGACTGTCAGAGCGTGTCACAGTGTGTTTCAGAGAGTGTCACAGTGCGTCCCAGTGTGTCTCAGAAAGTCAAAGAGAATCAGAAAGTATCACAGTCTGTCTCAGACAGTGTCAGAGAGTGTCACAATGAGTCACAGACTGTCAGAGCGAGTCACAGTGTGTTTCAGAGAGTGTCACAGTGTGTCCCAGTGTGTCTCAGAAAGTCAAAGAGAATCAGAAAGTATCACAGTCTGTCTCAGACAGTGTCAGAGAGTGTCACAGTGAGTCACAGTCTGTCAGAGAGTGTCACAGTGTGTTTCAGAGAGAGTCAGAGAGTGTCACAGTTTGTCTAAGTAAATGTCAGAGAGAGTCGGAGAGTGTTACAGTCTCTCAGAGAGTGTCACAGTATGTCACATAGCGAGTCAGAGAGTGTCAGTGTGTCATACTGTGCCTCAGAGAGTGTCAGAGAGAGTCAGACTGTATCACAGTGTGTCTCAGAGTGTGTCACAGTCTGTCTCAGGGAGTGTCATAGTGGGTAACAGTCTGTCAGAGAAGGTTACAGCATATTTCAGAGTGTGTCAGAGGGAGTCAGAAAGTGCCACAGTCTGTTTTTGAGAGTGTCACAGTGTGTCACAATCTGTCAGAGAGTGTTACAGTGTGTCTCAGAGAGTGTCAGATAGGATCAGAGAGTGTCACAGTGTGTCTCAAATTGTCAGAGGGAGTCAGAGAGTATTCCAGTATGTCTCAGCGAGTGTTAGAGTGTGTCAGAGTGTGTCACAGTCTGTCACAGTGTTTTTCAGAGAGAGTCAGAGAGTGTCACAGTATGTCTCAGAGAGTGTCCCAGTGCGTCTCAAAGTATCAGAGAGTGTCAGAGAGTGTCAGATAGGATCAGAGACTGTCACAGTGTGTCTCAGAGCGTGACTGATAAGATCAGGCAGTGTCACAATGTGTCTCAGAGAGTGTCTCAGTCTGTCTCAGAGAGTCAGAGCGAGACAGAAAGTGTCACAGTGTGCCTCAGAGAGAGTCAGAGTGTCACAGTGTGTCTCAGAGTGTGTCACGGTCTGTCTCAGAGAGTCAGAGAGAGTTAGAACATGTCATAGCCTGTCTCGGAGAGTGTCACAGTCTGTCATAGTCTATCAGAGAAAGTTACAGTATATTTCAGAGAGAGTCAGAGAGAGTCAGAAAGTGTCACAGCCTGTCTTTGAGAGTGCCTCAGTTTGTCACAGTCTGTCAGCGAGTGTCACAGTGTGTCTGAAAGAGTGTCAGAGAGAGTCAGAAAATATCACAATCTGTCTTTGAGAGTGTCTCAGTGTGTCACAGTCGTTCAGAGAGTATCACAGTGTGCCTTCGAGAGAGTCAACGAGAGTCAGAGAATGTCAAAGTGTGTTTAAGAGAGTGTCAGAGAGGGTCACAGTATGTCTAAGAGAGTGTCACAGTGTGTCTCAGAGAGTCAGAGAGAGTCATAAAATATCACAGTCTATCTTTGAGAGTGACTCAGTGTGTCACAGTCTGTCAGAGAGTATCGCAGTGTGCCTTAGAAAGAGTGAGAGAGTCAGAGAATGTCACAGTGTGTCTAAGAGAGTGTCAGAGAGGGTCACAGTGTATCTAAAAGAGTGTCACAGTGTGTCTCAGAGAGTCAGAAAGAGTCCGAAAGTGTCACAATATGTCTCAGAGAGGGTGACTGTGAGACTCAATCTGTCAGAGAATCTTAAAGTGTATTGCAGAGTGTCTCGGAGAGAATTAGAAAGTGTCACAGTGTGACATACTGTGTCTCAGAGAATGTCAGAGAGTGTCAGATAGGCTCAGAGAGTGTCCCAGTGCGTATCAAAGTGTCAGAGAGTCAGAGAGTTTCACAGTGTGTCTCCGAGAGTGTCATATAGGATCAGAGAGTGTCACAGTGTGTCATAGTCTGTCAGAGAGTGTGACAGTGTGTCTCAGAGCATGTCAGATAAGATCAGACAGTGTCACAACGAGTCTCAGAGAGTGTCTCAGTGTCACAATGTGTCTCAGAGAGTGTCACGGTGTGTCTCAGAGAGTCAAAGAGAGTTGGAATGTGTCACAGTCTGTCTCAGAGAGTGTCACAGTCTGTCAGAGAAGGTTAAGGTATATTTCAGAGAGAGTCAGGGAGAGTCAGAAAGTGTCACAGTCTGTCTTTGAGAGTGCCTCAGTTTGTCACAGTCTGTCAGCGATTGTCAGATTGTGCCTGAAAGAGTGTCAGAGAGAGTCAGAAAATGTCACATAGAGTATCACAGTGTGCCTTAGAGAGCTTCAGAGAGAGTCACAGAATGTCACAGTGTGTTTAAGAGAGTGTCAGAGAGGGTCACAGTGCATCTAAGAGAGTGTCACAGTGTGTCTCAGAGAGTCAAAAAGAGTCAGAAAGTGTCACAATATTTCTCAGAGAGTGTCACTGTGAGACATAATCTGTCAGAGAATCTTACAGTGTATTGCATAGTGTCTCAGAGAGAGTCAGAAAGCGTCACAGTGTGACCTACTGTGTCTCAGAGAGTGTCAGAAAGGGTCACAGTCTGTGAGAGAATGTCACAGAGTGTCTCAGAGAGTGTCAGATAGATCAGGGAGTATTGCAGTGCGTCTCACAGAGTGTTAGATAAGAAAAGTGCGTGTCACAGTGCGTCTAAGAGAGTGTCACAGTGTGTCACAGTCTGTCAGAGAGTGTCAATGTGAGCCTCAGAGAGTGTCTGATAGGATCAGAGATTTTCACGGTGTGTGTCAGAGACAAAAGGAGAGTCAGAAAGTGTCACAGTCTGTCTCTGAGGGTGTCACAGTGAGTGACAGTCTGTCAGAGAGTGTCACAGTGTGTCTCAGAGAGTGTCACAGTGTCTCAGAAAATGTCACCCAGAGTCAGAGAGTGTCACCTTCCATCAGAGAGTGTCATCGTGTGTCACAGAAAGTGTCACAGTCTGTCACAGTCTGTCCGAGAGCGTTACCGTGTTTCTCAGAGAGTGTGAGAGAGCGTCACAGGGTATCTCAGAGTGTCAGAGAGAGTCACAGTGTGTCTCAGAGAGAGTCAGAGAGTGTCACAGGGTGTATCAGGGAGTGTGAGAGAGAGAGTCATAAATGTCACAGTGTGTCTCAGAGAGTGTCACCGTGCTTTCCAGAGTGTCAGAGAGAGTCACAGAGTGTCACAATGTTTCTCAGAGAATCAGAGACAGTCAGAGAGTGTCACAGTGTGTCACAGTGTGTCTCGGAAAGTTAAAGTGTATCAGAAAGTGTCACAGTCTGTCTCAGAGAGTGTCAGAGCGTGTCACAATGAGTCACAGACTGTCAGAGAGTGTCACAGTGTGTTTCAGAGAGTGTCAGAGAGTGTCACAGTTTGTCTAAGTAAATGTCAGAGAGAGTCGGAGAGTGTCCGGGCTCTCAGAAAGTGTCACAGTGTGTCTCAGAGACAGTCAGAGAGTGTCATAGTGTGTCATAATGTGCCTCAGTGAGTGTCAGAGAGAGTCAGACTGTATCACAGTGTGTCTCAGATTGTGTCACAGTCTGTCTCAGGGAGTGTCCTAGTGGGTAACAGTCTGTCAAAGAAGGTTACAGTATATTTCAGAGTGAGTCAGAGGGAGTCAGAAAGTTTCACAATCTATTTTTGAGAGTGTTACAATGTGTCACAGTCTGTCAGAGAGTGTTACAATGTGTCTCAGAGAGTGTCAGATAGGATCAGAGAGTGTCACAGTGCGTCTCAAATTGTCAGAGGGACTCAGAGAGTGTTCCAGTGTGTCTCAGCGACTGTCAGAGTGTGTCAGAGTGTGTCACAGTCTGTCACTGCGTGTTTCAGAGACTGTCACAGTGTGTCTCAGAGAGTGTCAGATACGCTCAGAGAGTGTGCCAGTGCATCTCAAAATGACAGAGAGAGTCAGAGAGTGTCACAGTTTGTCTAAGTAAATGTCAGAGAGAGTCGGAGAGTGTCACAGTCTCTCAGAGAGTGTCACAGTGTGTCTCAGAGAGTGTCAGATAGGATCAGAGAGTGTCACAGTGCGTCTCAAAGTGTCACAGTGTGTCACAGTCTGTTAGAGAGTGTGACAGAGTGTCTCAGGCCGTGTCAGATAAGATCAGACAGTTTCACAATGTGTCTCAGAGAGTGTCTCAGTGTGTCTAAGAGAGTCTCTGAGAGTGTCAGAGTGTCACAGCGCGTCTCAGAGAGTCGGAGCGAGTCAGAAAGTGTCACTGTGTGCCTCAGAGAGAGTCAGGGACTGTCTCAGAGAGTCAGAGAGAGTTAGAACGTTTCACTGTCTGTCATAGAAAGTGTCACAGTCTGTCAGAGAAGGTTACAGTATATTTCAGAGAGAGACATAATGTGTCACAGCCTGCCTTTGAGAGTGTCTCAGTGTGTCACAGTCTGTCAGAGAGTATCACAGTGTGCCTTAGAGAGAGTCAGAGAATGTCAACAGTATGTTTAAGAGAGTGTCAGAGAGGGTCACAGTGTGGCTAAGAGTGTCACAGTATGTCTCAGAGAGTCAGAAAGAGTCAGAAAATGTCACAGTATTTCTCAGAGAGTATCACTGTGAGACACAGTCTGTCAGAGAATCTTACAGTGCATTACAGAGTGTCTCAGAGAGATTCAGAAAGTGTCACAGAGTGACATACTGTGTCTCAGAGAGTGTCAGAGAGTGTCAGCATTTGGCTCAGAGAGTCTCACAGTCTGTGAGAGAATGTCACCGTGTGTCTCAGAGAGTGTCAGAAAGGGTCAGAGAGTGTTGCAGTGCGTCTCAGAGAATGTTAGATAAGAACAGTGTGTGTCACAGTGTGTCTAAGAGAGTGTCAGAGAGTGTCACATTGTGTCACAGTCTGTCAGAGAGTGTCACAATGTGCCTCAGAGAGTGTCCGATAGGATCAGAGATTTTCCCAGTGTGTGTCAGAGACACAGGGAGAGTCAGAAATTGTCACAGTCTGTCTCAGAGAGTGTCACAGTGTGTCTCAGAGTGTGTCAGAAAATGTCACAGTGTTTCACCGTCTGGAAGAGCATGGCATAGTGTGTATCAGAGAGTGTCACAGTGTGTCTAAGATAGTATCAGAGATCATCAGAGAGTGTGTGAGAGAGTCACAGTGTATCTCAGAGTGTGAGAGAGAGTCACAGTTTGTCTCAGAGAGAGTCAGAGTGTCACAGTGTGTCCCAGGGAGTGTGAGAGAGAGAGTAATAAATGACACAGTGTGTCTCAGAGAGTGTCAGAGTGGGACCGAGAGTGTTGCAGTGTTTTCGAGAGTGTCAGAGAGAGTCACAGAGTGTCACAAAGTGTCTCAGAGAGTCAGAGACAGTCAGAGAGTGTCACAGTGTGTCTCAGAAAGTCAAAGAGAATCAGAAAGTATCACAGTCTGTCTCAGAGATTGTCAGAGCGTGTCACAATGAGTCTAGGACTGTCAGAGAGTGTCACGATGTGTGTTTCACAGAGAGTCAGAGAGTGTCACAGTTTGTCTAAGTAAATGTCAGAAGAGTCGGAGAGTGTCACAGTCTATCAGAAAGTGTCACAGTGTGTCTCAGAGTGTGTCAGAGGGTGTCATAGTGTGTCATAATGTGCCTCAGAGAGTGTCAGAGAGAGTCAGACTGTATCACAGTGTGTCTCAGAATGTGTCACTGTCTGTCTCAGGGAGTATCATAGTCGGTCACAGTCTGTCAGAGAAGGTTACAGTATATTTCAGAGTGTGTCAGAGGGAGTCAGAAAGTGTCACATTCTGGTTTTGAGAGTGTCACAATGTGTCACAGTCTGTCAGACAGTGTCACAGTGTGTCTCAGGGAGTGTCAGAGAGAGAGTCATAAATGTCACAGTATGTCTCAGAGAGTGTCAGAGAGGGACAGAGAGTGTCACAGTGCTTTCCAGAGTTTCGGAGAGAGTCACAGAGTATCACAGTGTGTCTCAGAGAGTCAGAGAGTGTCACAGTGTGTCTCAGAGAGTGTCAAAGCGTGTCACAGTGTGTCTCCGAGAGTCAGAGAGAGGCAGAAAGTGACACAGTATGTCTTTGAGAGTGTCTCAGTGTGTCACAGTCTTACAGAGAGTATCACAGAGTGCCTCAGAGAGTGTCACAGTCCATCTCAGAGAGTGTCAGAGCGTGTCACAGTGAGTCACAGTCTGTCAGAGAGTGTCACAGTGTGTTTCAGAGAGAGTCAGAGAGTGTCACAGTTTGTCTAAGTAAATGTCAGAGAAAGTAGGAGAGTCTCACAGACTCTCAGAGTGTGTCACGGTGTGTCTCAGAGACAGTCAAAGAGTGTCATAGTGTGACATGCTGTGCCTCAGAGATTGTCAGAGAGGGTCAGATGGTATCACAGTGTGTCTCAGAGTGTGTCACAGTCTGTCTCAGGGAGTGTCATAGTGGGTCATAGTCTGTCAGAGAAGGTTACAGTATATTTCAGAGTGAGTCAGAGGGAGTCAGAAAGTGTCACTGTCTGTTTTTGAGAGTGTCACAGTTTGTCACAGTCTGTCAGACAGTGTAACAGTGTGTCTCAAATTGTCAGAGGGAGTCAGAGAGTGTCTCAGCGAGGTTCAGAGTGTGTCACAGTCTGTCAGAGCGTGTCACAGTGTGTTTCATAGATAGTCAGAGTGTGTCACAGTGTGTCTCCTAGAGTGTCACAGTGCATCTCAGAGAGTCAGAGTGAGTCAGAAAGTGTCATAGTGTGTCTCAGAGAGAGTCAGAAAGTGTCACAGTCTGTCTCAGAGAGTGTCACAGTGTGTCACAGAGAGTCAGAGAGTGTCACCGTCTGAATCAGAGAGTGTCACAGTGCATCTCTGAGAGTCAGAATGTGTCACAGTCTGTCTCAGAGAGTGTCACAGTGTGTTTAAGAGACTGTCACAGAGTGTTTCAGAGAGAGTCAGAGAATGTCACAGTGTGTCTAAGAGAGTCTCAGAGAGAGTCAGAGTATCACAGTCTGTCAGAGACTGTCACATTGTGTCTCAGAGAGAGTCAGTGAGTGTCACAGTGTGTCACAGTTTGTCAGAGAGTGTCACAGTGTGCCTCAGAGAGTGTCAGAGAGAGTCAGAAAGTGTGACAGTCTGTCTTTGAGAGTGTCTCAGTGTGTCACAGTTGTTCAGAGAGTATCGCAGTGTGCCTTAGAGAGAGTCAGAGAGAGTCAGAGAATGTCAAAGTGTTTTTAAGAGAGTGTCAGAGAGGGTCACAGTGTGTCTCAGAGAGTCAGAGAGAGTCAGAAAATGTCACAGTATTTCTCAGAGAGTGTCACTGTGAGACACAATCTGTCAGAGAATCTTACAGTGTATTGCATAGTGTCTCAGAGAGAGTCAGAAAGTGTCACAGTGTGTCTCCGAGATTCAGAGAGAGTCAGAAAGTGTCACAGTCTGTCTCAGAGAGTGTCACAGTGTGTCAGAGAGTGTCATAGTGTGTCTCAGAGAGTGTCACAGTGTGTCACAGTGTGTCAGAGAGTGTCATAGTGTGTCTGAGAGAGTATCAGAAAGTGTCACAGTGTGTCACCGACTGTCAGAGCGTGTAACAGTGTGTCTCAGAGATTCAGAGGGAGTCGGAAAGTGTCACAGTCTGTCTTTGAGAGTGTCACAGTATGTCACAGTCTGTCTCCAACAGTGTCACAGTGTTTCTCAAAGAGTGTCAGATAGGATCAGAGAGTGTCGCAGTGCGTCTCAGAGAATATTAGATAGGAACAGTGCGTGTCACAGTGTGTCTAAGGGAGCGTCAGAGAGTGTCACAGTCTGTCACAGAGTGTCACAATGTGCCTCAGAGAGTGTCCGATAGGATCAGAGATTTTCACAGTGTGTGTCAGAATCAGAGTCAGAAAATGTCTCAGTCTGTCTCTGAGAGCGTCCACAGTGTGTCACAGTCTGTCAGAGAGTGTAACAGTGTGTTTCAGAGAGAGAGTCACAGCGTGTCACAGTCTGGCAGAGAATGTCGCAGTGTGTCTCAGAGAGTGTCAGGCAGTGACACAGTGTGCCTCAGAGATTCATAGAGAGGCAGAAAGTGTAACAGTCTGTCTCAGAGAGTGTCACAGTGTGTCACAGTCTGTCAGAGTGTAACAGTGTGTTTCCGAGAGAGTCAGAGAGTGTCACAGTGTGTCTCAGCGAGTGTCAGAGTTTGTTATAGTGTGTCACAGTCTGTCAGAGTGTGTCACAGTGTGTTTCAGAGAGAGTCAGAGGGTGTCACAGTGTGTCACAGTCTGTCAGAGAGTGTCACATTGTGTCTCAGAGAATGTCACAGTGTGTCAGTCTGTCAGAGAATGTCACAGTGTGTTTCAGAGAGTGTCAGAGAGAGCCAGAATGTGTCACAGTCTGTCTTTGGGACTGTCTCAGTGTGTCACAGTCGTTCAGAGAGTATCACAGTGTGCCTTAGAGAGAGTCAGAGAATGTCAAAGTGTTTTTAAGAGATTGTCAGAGAGTGTCACAGTGTGTCTCAGAGAGTCAGAAAGTGTCACAGTATTTCTCAGAGAGTGTCACTGTGAGACACAATCTGTCAGAGAATCTTACAGTGTATTGCAGAGTGTCACAGAGAGAGACAGAAATTGTCACAGTCTGTCTCAGAGAGTGTCACAGTGTGTCAGAGTGTCATAGTGTGTCTCAGAGAGTGTCAGAAAGTGTCACAGTGTGTCACTGTCTGTCAGAGCATGGCACAGTGTGTCTCAGAGAGTGTCACAGTGTATCAGAAAATGTCACCCAGAGTCAGAGAGTGTCACCATCCATCAGAGAGTGTCATCGTTTGTCACAGAAAGTGTCACAGTCTGTCACAGTCTGTTAAAGAGTGTTGTAGTGTTTCTCACAGAATGTGAGAGAGCGTCACAGGATATCTCAGAGTGTCAGAGAGAGTCACAGTGTGTCTCAGAGGTAGTCAGAGCGTGTCACAGTATATCTCAGAGAGTGTCAGAGCGTGTCACAGTGAGTCACAGTCTGTCAGAGAGTGTACAGTGTGTTTCAGAGAGTGTCAGAGCGTGTCACAGTGAGTCACAGTCTGTCAGAGAGTGTACAGTGTGTTTCAGAGAGTGTCAGAGCGTGTCACAGTGAGTCACAGTCTGTCAGAGAGTGTCACAGTGTGCTTCAGAGAGAGTCAGAGAGTGTCACAGTTTGTCTAAGTAAATGTCAGAGAGTCGGAGAGTGTCACAGTCTCTCAGAAAGTGTCACAGTGTGTCTCAGAAACAGTCAGAGAGTGTCATAGTGTGTCATACTGTGCCTCAGAGAGTGTCAGAGAGTCAGACTGTATCACAGTGTGTCTCAGAGTGTGTCACAGTCTGTCTCAGGGAGTGTCATAGTCGGTCACAGTCTGTCAGAGAAGGTTACACTATATTTCAGACTGAGTCAGAGGGGGTCAAAAAGTGTCACAGTCTCTTTTTGAGAGTGTCACAATGTGTCGCAGTCTGTCAGAGAGTGTAACAGTGTGTCTCAGAGAGTGTCAGATTGTGCCACACTGTGTCTTAAGTTGTCAGAGAGTGTCTCAGTGAGGTTCAGAGTGTGTCAGTGCGTCACAGTCTGTCAGAGCATGTCACAGTGTGTTTCAGAGATAGTAAGAGTGTGTCACAGTGTGTCTCCTAGAGTGGAACAGTGAGTCTCAGAGAGTCAGAGGGAGTCAGAAAGTGTCACAGGGTGCCTCAGAGAGAGTCAGAAAGTGTCGCAGTGAGTCTCCGAGAGAGTCAGAAAGTGTCACAGTCTGTTTTTGAGAGTGACACAATGTGTCACAGTCTGTCAGAGAGTGTAACAGTGTGTTTCAGAGAGTGTCAGATAGTGTCACAAATTATCAGAGAATGTCTCAGCGAGGTTCAGCGTGTCACAGTGTGTTTCAGAGATAGTCAGAGAGTGTCACAGTGCGTCTCAGAGAGTCAGAGGGAGTCAGAAAGTGTCACAGTGCATCTCAGAGAGAGTCAGAGTGTCACAGTCTGTCTCAGAGTGTCACCTTGCATCTCAGTGCGTCTCTGAGAGTCAGACAGTGTCACAGTTTGTCTTTGAGAGTGTCACAGCGTGTCAAAGTCTGTCAGAGAGTGTCACAGTGTGTTACTGTCTATCAGAGAGTATAAAAGTGTGTATCAGAGAGAGTCAGAGAGTGTCACAGTGTGTCTATGGGAGTGTCAGAGTTTGTCACAGTGTGTCACAGTCTGTCAAAGCCTGGCACAGTGTGTTTCAGAGAGAGTCAGCGAGTGTCACAGTGTGTCTCAGGGACTGTCACAGTGTGTCTCAGAGACTGTCACAGTGTGTTTCAAAGAGATTCAGAGAGTGTCACAGTGTGTCTCAGACAGTGTCAGATAGGTTCAGAGAATGTCCCAGTGCCTCTCAAAGTGTCAGAGAGAGTCAGAGAATGTCACAGTGTGTCTCAGAGATTGTCAGTTAGGATCAGAGAGTGTCTCAGTGCATCTCAAAGTGTAACAGTGGGTCAAAGTCTGTCAGAGTATGTCAAGGGTGTCTCAAAGAGAGTGGGATAGGATCGTAGAGTTTCACAGTGGGTGTCAGAGAGACAGGGAGTGTCAGAAAGTGCCACAGTCTGTCTCTGAGAGTTTCACAGTGTGTCACAGTCTGTCAGAGAGTGTAACAGTGTGTTTAAGAGAGAGTCAGCGAGTGTCACAGTGTGTCTCAGGGACTGTAAAAGTGTGTCTCAGAGACTGTCCCAGTGTGTTTCAGAGAGAGTCAGAGTGTCACAGTGTGTCTCAGAGAATGTCACAGTGTGTTTCACAGAGTGTCACAGTGTCTTTCAGAGAGAGTCAGCGAGTGTCACAGTTTGTCTCAGAGAATGTCACAGTGTGTCTCAGACACTGACAGTGTGTTTCAGAGAGTCTCAGAGAGTGTCACAGTGTGTCACAGTGCGTCAAAAAGTGTCACATTGTGTCTCAGAGAGTGTCACAGTGTGTCACAGTCTGTCAGAGAGTGTCACAGTGTGTTTCAGAGAGTGTCAGAGAGAGTCAGAAAGTGTCACAGTCTGTCTTTGAGAGTGTCTCAGTGTGTCACAGTCGTTCAGAGAGTATCACAGTGTGCCTTCGAGAGAGTCAAAGAGAGTCAGAGAATGTTAAAGTGTGTTTAAGAGAGTGTCAGAGAGGGTCACAGTATGTCTAAGGGAGTGTCACGGTGTGTCTCAGAGAGTCAGAGAGAGTCAGAAAGTGTCACAGTCTGTCTCAGAGAGTGTCTCAATGTGTCACAGTGTGTTTCAGAGAATGTCACAGTGTATTTCAGAGGGTGTCACAGTGTGTTTCAGAGAGTCAGCGAGTGTCACAGTGTGTCTCAGAGAGTGTCACAGTGCGTCTCTGTGAGTCTCAGAGAGAGTCAGAGTATCACAGTCTTTCAGAGAGTGTCACATTGTGTCTCAGAGCGTGTCACAGTGTCTCACAGTCTGTCAGAGAGTGTCACAGTGTGTTTCAGAGAGAGTCAGAGAGTGTCACAGTGTGTCACAGTCTGTCAGAGAGTGTCACAGTGTGTTTCAGAGAGAGTCAGAGAGTGTCACAGTGTGTCACAGTCTGTCAGAGAGTGTCACATTGTGTCTCAGAGAGTGTCACAGTGTGTCAAAATCTGTCAGAGTGTCACAGTGTGTCTCAGAGAATGTCACAGTGCGTCTAAGAGGGTCTCAGAGAGAGTCAGAGTATCACAGTCTGTCAGAGACTGTCACATTGTGTCTCAGAGAGAGTCAGAGAGTGTCACAGTGTTTCATAATCTGTTAGAGAATGTCACAGTGTGTTTCAGAGAGTGTCACAGTGTGTTTCAGAGAGAGTCAGAGTGTCTCAGTGTGTCACAGTCATTCAGAGAGTATCACAGTGTGCCTTAGAGAGAGTCGAAGAGAGTCAGAGAATGTTAAAGTGTGTTTAAGAGAGTGTCAGAGAGGGTCACAGTGCGTCTAAGAGTCATAGAGAGTCAGAAAATGTCACAGATTTCTCAGAGAGTTTCACTGTGAGACACAATCTGTCAGTATCTTACAGTGTATTGCACAATGTCTCAGAGAGAGTCAGAAAGTGTCACAGTCTGTCTCAGAGAGTGTCTCAATGTGTCACAGTGTGTTTCAGAGGGTGTCACAGTGTCTTTCAGAGAGAGTCAGCGAGTGTCACAGTGTGTCTCAGAGAATGTTACAGTGTGTCTAGGTGAGTCTCACAAAGAGTCAGAGTATCACAGTCTGTCAGAGAGTGTCACATTGTGTCTCAGAGAGTGTCACAGTGTGTCACAGTCTATCAGAGAGTGTCACAGTGTGTTTCAGAGAGAGTCAGAGTGTTACAGTGTGTCTAGGTCTGTCAGAGAGTGTCACATTGTGTCTCAGAGAGTGTCACAGTGTGTCACAATCTGGCAGAGAATGTCACAGTGTCTTTCAGAGAGAGTCAGAGAGTGTCACAGTGTGTCTCAGAGAATGTCACAGTGTGTTTCAGAGAGTGTCACAGTGTCTTTCAGAGAGAGTCAGCGAGTGTCAAAGTCTGTCTCAGAGAATATCACAGTGTGTCTAAGAGAATATCAGAGAGAGTCAGAAAGTGTCACAGTCTGTATTTGAGAGTGTCTCAGTGTGTCACAGTCGTTCAGAGAGTGTCACAGTGTGCCTTAGAGAGAGTCAGAGAGAGTCAGAGAATGTCAAAGTGTGTTTAAGAGAGTTTCAGAGAGGGTCACAGTGTGTCTAAGAGAGTGTCACAGTGTGTCTCAGAGAGTCAGAGAGAGTCAGAAAGTGTCACAGTATTTCTCAGAGAGTGTCACTGTGAGACACAATCTGTCAGAGAATCTTACAGTGTATTGCAGAGTGTCTCAGAGAGAGTGAGAAAGTGTCACAGTCTCTCTCAGAGAGTGTCACAGTGTGTCCGAGAGTGTCATAGTGTGTCTCAGAGACTATCAGAAAGTGTCACAGTGTGTCACCATCTGTAACAGCGTGTCAGTGTGTCTCAGAGATTCAGAGGGAGAGAGAAAGTGCCACAGTCTGTCTTTAAGAGTGTCACAGTGGGCTTCTGAGAGACTCAGAGAATGTCACATTGTGTCACAGTTGGTCAGAGAGTGTCACAGTGTGTCACAATCTTTAAGAGAATGTCACAGTGTGTTTCAGAGAGAGTCAGAGAGTGTCACAGTGTCTTTCAGAGAGTGTTAGAGAGAGTCAGAAAGTGTCACAGTCTGTCTTTGAGAGTGTCTCAGTGTGTCACAGTCGTTCAGAGAGTATCACAGTGTGCCTTCGAGAGAGTCAACGAGAGTCAGAGAATGTCAAAGTGTGTTTAAGAGAGTGTCAGAGAGGGTCACAGTATGTCTAAGAGAGTTTCACAGTGTGTCTCAGAGAGTCAGAGAGAGTCAGAAAGTGTCACAGTCTGTCTCAGAGAGTGTCTCAATGTGTCACAGTGTTTTTCAGAGAATGTCACAGTGGGTTTCAGTGGCTGCGACAGTATCTTTCAGAGAGAGTTAGTGAGTGTCACAGTATTTCTCAGAGAGTGTCACTGTGAGACACAATCTGTCAGAGAATCTTAAAGTGTATTGCAGAGTGTCTCAGAGAGAGTCAGAGAGTGTCACAGTGTGTCTCAGAGAGAGTCAGAAAATGTCACAGTGTGTCTCAGAGATTCAGAGAGAGTCAGAAAGTGTCACAGTGTGTCTCAGAGATTCAGAGAGAGTCAGAAAGTGTCACAGTCTGTCTTTGAGAGTGCCCTAGTGTGTCACAGTCGTTCAGAGAGTATCACAGTGTGCCTTCGAGAGTCAGAGAGAGTCAGAGAATGTCAAAATGTGTTTAAGAGAGTGTCAGAGAGGGTAACAGTATGTCTAAGAGAGTGTCATAGTGTGTCTCAGAGAGTCAGAAAGTGTCACAGTATTTCTCAGAGAGTGTCACTGTGAGACACAATCTGTCAGAGAATCTTACAGTGTATTGCAGAGTGTCTCAGAGAGAGTCAGAGAGTGTCACAGTGTGTCTCAGAGAGAGTCAGAAAGTGTCACAGTGTGTCTCAGAGATTCGGAGAGAGTCAGAAAGTGTCACAGTCTGTCTCAGAGAGTGTCACAGTGTGTCACAGTCTGTCAGAGAGTGTCATAGTGTTTCTCAGAGAGTATCAGAAAGTGTCACAGTGTGTCACCGACTGTAAGAGCTTGTCACAGTGTGTCTCAGAGATTCAGAGGGAGACAGTAAGTGTCACATTTTGTTTTTGAGAGTGTCACAGTATGTCACAGTCTGTCTCTGACAGTGTGACAGTCTGTCTCTGACCGTGTCAAAGTCTGTCTCAGAGAGTGTCATAGTGTGTCACAGTCTGTCAGCGAGTGTCACAGTGTGTCACAGTCTATCAGAGAGTGTGACAGTTTGTTTCAAGAGAGTGTCACAGTGTGTCTTAGCGAGTGTCAGAGTTTGTCACAGTGTGTCACAGTCTGTCAGAGCGAGTCACAGTGTTTTTCAGAGAGAGTCAGAGAGTGTCACAGTGTATCTCGGAGAGTGTCACAGTGTGTTTCAGAGAGAGCCAGAGGGTGTCACAGTGTGTCTCAGAGAGTGTCAGATAGGCTCAGAGAGTATCCCAGTGCATCTCAAAGTGTCAGAGTGTGTCACAGTGTATCTCAGAGATTGTCAGATAGGATCAGAGAGTGTCTCAGTGCGTCTCAAAGTGTCTCCGTGTGTCACAGTCTGTGAGAGAGTGTCACAGTGTGTGTAAGAGTCTTAGAGAGAGACAGAGAGTGTCACAGCCTGTCAACGAATGTCACAGTGTGTCACAGTGTGTCAGAGAAGACTGCAGTATATTTCCGAGTGAGTCAGAGAGAGTCAGAAAGTGTCACAGTCTGTCTTTGTGAGTGTCTCAGTGTGTCAGTCTGTCAGTGAGTGTAACAGAGGGTCACAGTGAGTCTAAGAGAGTTTCACAGTGTGTCTCAGAGTGTTAGAGAGAGTCAGAAAGTGTCACAGTTTTTCTCAGAGAATGTCACAGTGTGACACAATCTGTCAGAGAATCCTACAATGTATTGCAGAGTGTCTCAGAGAGAGTCAGAAAGTGTCACAGTGTGTCATACTGTGTCTCAGAGAGTGTCAGCATTCGGTTCAGAGACAGTCACAGTCCATGAGAGAGTGTTGCAGTGTGTCTCTGAGAGAGTCAGAGAGTGTCACAATGTGTCATATTGTGTCTCAGAGAGTGTCAGAGGGAGTGTCAGCATTTGGCTCAGAGATGGTGACAGTCTGTGAGAGAGTGTTACAGTGTGTCTCAGATATGTCAGAGTGAGTCAGAGTGTGTCACAGTATGTCATACTTTGCCTCAGAGAGTGTCAGATAGAGTCATACTGTATCACGGTGTGTCTCAGAAAGTGTCAAATAAGATCAGAGAGTGTCACAGTCCGTCTCAGAGAGTGTCACAGTGTGTCACAGTCTGTCAGAGAGTGTCACAGTGCTTCTCATAGAGTGTCAGATAGTGTCACAGTGTGTATCAAATTGTCAGAGCGGGTCGCAGCGTGTCACAGACAGTGTCAGAGTGTGTCAGAATGTGCCAGAGAATGTCACAGTGCGTTTCAAATTGTCAGAGAGGTTCCCAGTGCATCTCAGAGAGTCTCAGAGAGTGTCACAGTGTGTCACAATCTCTCAGAGAGTGTCACAGTGTGTTTCAGAGAATCCCAGAGACACGCCGTCACCAGCCTGTCTCTCACCGCCATCCACACACTGCCCCCTCCGCCTGAAACCCACTGTCATTAACGCATCGACCTGAGTCTGACCGTCCCCTCCGAACACATACCACCCCCTGCCTGACACCCAACGCCACCTAAAACCACCCCCAGCCTGAATCTCACCGCTGCCCAAACACCGCCCCTAGACTGACCCTCACTACTGTCCACCAACCACTACGAGCCTGACCCCACCGCTATCCACCAACCGCCCCAGCCTGACCCCACCACTGTTCAACACTGCCACAAGCCTGACCCTCACCACCACCCTCACAACGCCCAGCCTGACCCTCACCGCCACCCACACACCATCTCCAGCCTAACCCTGACTGCCATCCAACAATGACCCCAGCCTGACCCTCACCACCACCCACACACTCCCCAGCCTGACCCTCATCGACGTCGAACACACCACCCATAGCCTGATCCTCACCGCCGTCCACCAACGGCCCCATCCTGATCTCCACTGCTGTCCACCAACTGCCCCCAGCCTGACCCGCACCACTGACAAACACTGCCACAAGCCTGACCCTCACTGCCATACAATACCACCCAAGCCTGACTTTCACTGCCGCCAACACACTGACCCTTGCCCTATCCTCACAGACGTTCACACACCACCCCCAGCCTGACCTCACCACTGTCCACACACCACCCCCAGCCTGACCTCACCACTGCCCATACACCGCCCCAGCCTGACCACCACCGCCACTCAAACACCATCTCCAGCCTCACCCTCACTGTCGCCCAACAATGACCCCAGCCGGACCCTCACCACCGTCCACTTTCGACGCCAGCCTGACCCTCACCGTCGTCAAAACACCACCCCAGCCTGACCCCCACTGCCATCCACCAACCACCCCCAGCTTGACCCCCACCACCGTCCAACACTGCCACAAGCCTGACCCTCACCGCTGTCCAATACCGCCCCAGCCTGACCCTCACTGCTGCCCACACAGTGACCCTAACCTTATCCTCACAGCCATTCACACACCACCCCCAGCCTGACCCTAAATGCCTTACACACACCGTCCTCAGCCTGACCCTCACTGTTGTGCACACACTGCACCCAGCCTGACCCTCACTGCAGTCCACAAGCCAACCCCAGCCTGTCCCTCACTGCCATCCACACAGCACCCCCAACCTGACCCTCACTGTCATCCATACTCGTTCCCAGACTGACTCACAACACCACCCACACACCGCCCCCAGCCTGACCCTCACGACTGCCCACACACCGCCCCCAGCCTGACCATCAACGTCAACCACACACCATCCCCAGGCTGACCCTCATTGACGTCGAAAACACCGCCCCCAACCTGACTCTCACTGCCGTCCAAACGCTGCCCCCAGCTTGAACCCCACCATCGCCCACACACCGACCCCAAATTGACCTGCACTGCAATCCAACACCACCCCCAGCCTGACCCTCACTGCCATCCTCACACCACCCCCAGCCTGAACCTCACCACCATCCACACACCGCCCCCAGACTGACCACCACTGCCATCCACCCTCTGCGCCCAACCTCACCACAACCGCTTTCTACACATCGCTCCCAGCCTGACCCTCACCACCATCCACCAACCACCCCCAGTCTGACCCCACCGCTCTCCACCAACTGCCACCAGCCTGACCCCCAACGCCGTCTAACACTGTCACAAGCCTGAACCTCACCGCCACCTAAACACCACCCCCAGACTGACCCTCACCACCATCCACCAACCGCCATGAGCCTGACCCCACCGCTATCTATCACCCTCCCCAGCCTGACCCCATCACCGTCCAACACTGCCACAAGCCTGAACCTCACCACCGCCCACACACCGCCCCAGCCTTATCCTCACTGCCATCCGCACACCACCGCCAGCTTGACCATCACCGAGACCACACAAAGCCCCAAGCCTGACCCTCACCACTGCCCGCACACTGCCTCCAGCCTCACGCTCACTGCCGTCTAACACTGACCCAAACCTGACCCTCACTGCCATCCGCACACCGCCCCCAGCCTGACCCTGAGCGCCGTCCACACACCACCACCAGCCTGTCCCTCACCGCCGTCCACACACTGCCCCAGCATGACTCTCACTGTTGTTCACACATCGACCTGAGCCTGACCGTCCCGTCTGAACACACACCACGCCCTGCCTGACACCAACACCATCCAACAATGCCCCCAGCCTGAACCTCACCACTGGCCACACATCGCACCCAGCATCACCCTCACTGCGATCTACACACTGTTCCCAGCCTGACAATCTCCACCTTCCACACACCACCCCCAAGGTGACCCACACCACCGCCCACACACCACCCCCAGCCTGACCATCACCACCGCCCACATACCACCCCAGAATGACCCTCAATTCCGTCCACACACCACCAACAGCCTGACCCTCACCGCCGTCCACACACCACCCCCAGCCTGACCTTCACCGCCACCCTCACACCGTCTCCATCCTGACCCTCTCAGCCGCCCACGCACCAACCCCAGAATGACCCTCACTACCGCCCACACACCACTGCAAGGCTGACCCTCACCGCTGTCCACACACCGTCCCCAGCCTGAACCTCACTGCCGTCTACACACCGCCCCCAGCCTGACATTCTCCACCATATACACACCATCCCCAGCCTGAACCTCACCACCGCCCACACACTGCCCCTAGCCTGATCCTCACCACCGCCCACACACCACCCCCAGAATGACCCTCACTACCATCCACACACTGCCACCAGCCTGACACTCACCGCCGTACACACCACCCCAAGGCTGACCCTCACCACTGCGCACACACGGCCCCCAGCCTGACCGTCACCGCCGGCCAACAATGACCCCAGCCTGATCCTCACCACAGTATACACACTCCCCAGCCTGACTCTCATCGACATCGAACACACCACCCCCAGCCTGACCCTCAGCGCCATCCACACTCTGCCCCCAGCCTGTTGCTCACTGCCATCCACACACCGACCACATCCTGACCCTCCCCTCCGAACACACACCGCCCTAGCCGCCGTTCACACTCTGCGCCCAACCTGACCCCCAATGCCAAGCACACACCGCCCCCAGCCTGACTGTCACCACTGCCCACACAACGCCCCCAGCCTGACCCTCACCACCACCCACACACCACCCCTAGCTTGACCCTCAACATCACCCACACACTGCCCCCAGCCTGACCCTCACCCCTGCCCACACACTGCCCCAGCCTGACCCTCCCAATCGCCCACACACCATCTCCAGACTGACTCTCATTGACGTCGAACACACCCCCAGCCTGACTCTGACTGACGTCCAAAATTAGCACCCAGCCTGACCCACACTATCTACCACTCAACGCCCCCAGCCTGACCCTCACCACCGCCCATGCAATGCCCCCAGGCTGACCCTCACCACCATCCACTCACCACCCCCGGCCTGACACTCACTGATGTCCACGCACCATCCCCAGCAAGACCCTCATCGACGTTGAACACACTGCTCACAGCCTGACCCTCACCGCCGTCCACGAACTGTCCCCTGGCTGACCCCAACTACCGTCCACCCATCGCCCCCAGCCTGACCCCAACCGCCGTCAAACACTACCACAAACCTGACCCTCACCGCCATCGATACACCACCCCCAGCCTGACCCCTACTGCTGTCCCACACCGCCCCCAGCCTGACCCTCGCAGCCGTCCACACCCGTCCCCAGCCTGATCCTCACCATCATCAACACACCGTCCACAGACTGTCCAATTCAGTCCACACACCACTCCCAGCCTGAACTCCACCACTGTCCACACACTGCCCCCAGTCTGAACCTCACGCCATCCAACACTGACCCAGCCTGACCCTCAGCGCCGTCCGCACACCGCACCCAACCTGACCTTCAATGCCATCCACACACTGCACCCTGCCTGACTCTCACTGCTTTCTACACACCGCCCCTAGCCTGACCATCACTGCTGTCCACACACCACCCATAGCCTGAACCTCATCGCTGCACACACACTGCACCCAGCCTGACCTTCACCGCCGTCCACACACTACACCATCCCTGACCTTCACTGCTGTCCACACACTGCACACTGCCTGACTCTCACTGCTGTCTACACACCGCCCCTAGTCTGACCTTCACCGCTGTCCACACGCTGCCCCCCATCCTGACCCTCATCAACGGCAAACCCACTGTCCACAGTGTGACTCTCACCACAGTCCACTACCGCCCCCAGCCTGACAAACACCTCTGTCCACCAACTGCCCCTAGCCTGACCCTCACCACCATCCACATACCACCCCCAGCCTGACACTCACTGACGTCCACTCATCACCCCCAGCGTAACCCTCATCAACATCGAACGCACCGCTCACAGCCTGATCCTCACCGCCGTCCACCAACTTCCCCCAGGCTGACCCGCACAGCCGTCAATACACCGCCCCCACCCTGTCCCTCACTGCCATCCACACACCGCATCAAGCCTGACCCCTATCGCTGTCCACACGCCGCCCCCTGCCTGTCCCTCACTGCTATCCTCACACGCCCCCAGCCTGACCCTCACAGCCGTCCACACACCGTCACCAACCGGAACCCTCACTGCCATCCACACATTGCCCCCAGCCTGACCCTCACTGCCGTACACACATTGTACCCAACCTGAGCCTCACCTCCGTCAATATGCCGCCCCCATCCTGCCCCTCAATGCCATCCACACACCGTCCCTAGCCTGACTCTCACTGCTGTCCAGCACAACCCCAGCCTGACCGTCACCGCCATCCACACACCACCCCAAACCTGACATATTGACGTTGAACACACAGCCCCCAGCTTGACCCTCACTGCTGGCCACCAACCTCCACCAACCCGACCCACATCACCGCACACATTCAACCCTCAGCCTGACCCTCATTAATGTCGAACACACCGTCCATAGCCTGACCTTCACCGCCGTCCACCAACCGCCCCAGCCTGACACCCACCTCCATCCACACACCACCCCCAGCCTGACCCTCTCCGCCAACCACACACGACCCCAGCCTGACCTTCACCACCGCCCACACACAGCCATCAGCCTGACCTTCACTGCTGCCCAAACACCGTCCCTAAATTGACCCTCACTGCCATCCAACATCGCCCCCAGCCTGACCCTCACCACTGTTCACTTTCCGCCCAGAGCCTGACCCCCACTGTTATTCACACACAGACCCCAGCCTGACCGTCCCCTCCGAACACACACCGCCCCCAGCATGAGCCCCACCCCGGCCAACACTGACCCAGCCTGACCCTCACCACTGCACACACACTACTCCCAGCCTGACCCTCACCGACGTCGAACACACCGTCCACAGTCTGACTCTTATCGCCATACACACCACCCCCAGCCTCACATCACCATTCACCAACCTACCTCAGCCTGACCCCCACCGCTGTAGAACACTGCCACAAACCTGACCCTCACTGCCGTCCACACACTGCACCAGGTCTGACCCCTACCGTCGTCCACACACGACCCCCAGCTTGTCCTTCACTGTCAACTACACATCGCCCCTAGCCTGACCCTAACCGCCAACCACACTCCACCCCCAGCTTGACCCTCACTGCCATCAACACACCGCACACAGCCTGACCCTCACTGCCATCCACACACCGCCCCAGCCTGACCCTCACCACTGCCCACACACCGACCCCAAATTGACCCTCAGTGCTATCCAACACCGCCCCCAGCCTGACCCTCACCTCTGTCCACACAACACCCCCAAACTGACCCCCACTGTCGTTCTCACACCGAACCCAGCCTGAACCCCACCACCACCCAACATCGCTCCATCCTGAACCTCACCACCGCCCACACACCGCCCCCAGCGTGACCCTCCCCTCCACACACACACCACCCCCAGCCTGACGCCCACGGCCGTCCGCACACCGCACCCAGCCTGACCCTAAACCCGTCCACACACCGCCCCAGCCTGACCCTCAGTGCTGACTGCACACCGCCCCCAGCCTGACCCTCTCCACTGCCCACACACTGCCCCCAGAATGACCCTCACGGAGGTCCACACACCACCCCCAGCAGGACCCTCACCGCCGTCAACACACCGCCCCCAGACTGACCCTCACCACCTTCCACACACCGTCTCCAGCCTGACCCTTATCTTCGCCCACACAACGTCCCCAGACTGACCCTCACCGCTGTTCACACAGCGCCCCAGCCTAAACCTCAACACCATCTACACACTGCCCCCAGCCTGACCTTCATTGACCCTCACTGCCATCCACACACTGCCCTCAAGCTGACCCCCACCATCGTTCACAAACCGACCTCTGTCTGACCGTCCCCTCCGAACACACACCGCCCCCAGCATGAACCCCGCCGCCGCCCACACACCACCCACAGCCTGAACCCCACTGCCATCCACAAACCGCCCTCAGGCTGACACCCACCGCCAACCACACACTGACCCCAGCTTGAACCCCACCGCCATCCAAACACCAACCTCAGCCTGACCCTCACTGCCGTCCAACACACTGCCCACAGCCTGACATCCACTGCCACCCACACTCTGCCCCCATCCTGACCCCCACGGCCATTCACACACCACACCCAGCCTGATCCTCAATGCCATCCACACACCGCCCACAGCCTGACACTCACCACCACCCACCAACACACCCCAGCCTGACCCTCACCACCGCCCAACACTGCCCACAGCCCGACCTTCAACTCCGTTCAACACCACCACCAGTCTGACCCCCACCGCTATCCACACATTGCCCCCAGCCGGACCCTCACTGCCATCCACACACCGCCCCCAGCCTTGCCTGAACCACTGTCCAGGAATTCCCCCCACTTGACCCACACTTCTGTCCACACACTGCCCCCAACCTGACCCACCCCTCCGCCCAACACCACCCCCTGCTTGACCCTCACACCATCCAACACCGCCCCCAGCCTGACCCTCATTGCCTCCAGCCTGACCCTCACCACCATCCACAAACTGCCCCCAGCCAGACCCCAAACACAGTTCACACACCGCCCTCAGCCTGACCCCTCACTTCCGTCCACACAGGGCCCCCACCCTGAACGCCACCACCGTCCACACACTGCACCCAGCCTGACCTTCACCGCCCCATCCTGTCTCGCACTGCACTCAACCTGACCCTCTCCCACATAGCCTGACCCTCACCGTGTCCAACACTGCCCCAGCCTGACTCTCACCACCACCCCCAGCCTGACCCTCACTGCCGCCCACACACCATCCCCAGCCTGACCCTCACTGCCGCCCACACACCATCCCCAGCCTGACCCTCACTGTCATCCACACACCGCCCCAGCCTGACCCTCACTGCTGTCCACACACCGCCCCAGCCTGACCCTCACTGTCATCCACACACTACCCACAGCCTTACCCTCGTCGCCATCTACACACTAACCCCAGCCTGACACTCACCACTGTCAACACCGCCCTCAGTCTGACCCTCACAGCTGAAGCACACCGCCCCCAACTTTGCCCTCACTGCCATCAACATACCTCCCAAAGCTTTGCCCTCACAACCTCCACCAGCCTGGCCATCACTGCTGTCCATGCACTGCCCCCAAACTGACCCTCACTGCCCTCCAACACCGCCTCCAGCATGAACCTTACAGGCCCTCAACACACCGCACCCCACCTGCCCCCACCACCTTACATCACTGCACCCCCATCCTGACCATCACCACCATTCAATACCGCCTCTAGCCAACCCTCACCGCTGTCCACACATTGCCCCCAGCCTGACCCTTCCCTCTGCCATACACAGACACTGCCTCCAAGCTGACCCACCCCTCCGCCCAACACCACCCCCAGCCTGACCCTCACTGTCCCCAGCATGACCCACACTGCTGCTCACACACCGCCCCCCAGCCTGACCCTCACCACCACCCACACACCGGCCCTAGCCTGACCCCAACCACAGTCCACACACTGCCCTCAGCCTGACCTCCACCGCCATCCACAAACCGCCCCCACCCTGAACCCCACCGCCAACCACACACCACCCACAGCCTGACGCTCACCGCCCCAAGCATGTCTCTTACCGCACCCAACCTGACCCTCACCGCCCCCAACCCGACCCTCTCCCACTTTGCCTGACACTCACCATGTCCAACACTGCCCCAGCCTGACTCTCACCACCCCCCAGCCTGACCCTCACTGCCAGCCACACACTGTCCCCAGCCGGACACTCACTGCTGTCCACACACCGCCCCCAGCCTGACCCTCACTGATGCCCACTCACCACCCCAGCTTGACCCCCACCACTGCACAGCACCGATCCCAGCCTGACCCTCAACACTGTCCAATTCTGCCCCCAGTCTAACCCTCACCGCTACCACACGCCACCCCCAACTTTGCCCTCACTGCCATCCACACACCGACCCAGATTTGTCTTCAACGCCTTCCACAGACCTCCCCCAGCCTGCCCCTCACAACCGTCCACACACCACCCGCAACCTGACCCTCACTGCCATCCAGCACCGCACCCAGCCTGCACCCCACCACCGTCCAACTGCACCCCCAGCCTGACCATCACCACCATTCAATACCGCCCCTAGCCTGGCCCTCACCCCTGTCCACACACCGCCCCAGCATGACCCTCACCACCGTCCACACATAGCCCCCAGCCTGACACCCACTGCCATCCACACACCGCCCCCAGCCTGACCCTCACCGCCATCTAACACCGCCCCCAGCCTGACCCTCACCGCCATTTAACACCGCCCCCAGCCTGACCCTCACCGCCATCTAACACCGCCCCCAGCCTGACCCTCACCACTATCCACACACCGCCCTCAGCCCAACCCTCACTGCTATCCAAACACTGACCCGAGACTGACCCCCACCGCCATCTAACACCGCCCCCAGCCTGACCGCACCGCCATCCATACACAGCCCCCAGCCTGACCTTCACCACCATGCACACACCACCCCCAGCCTGACCCTCACCTCTGCCCACACACCGCCTCCAGCTTGGCACTCACCACTGTCCGCACACCGCCCCCAGCCTGATACCCTCTGCCATCCACACACTGCCCCCAACCTGACCCTCACCGCCATCCACACACCGCCCTGAGACTGACCCCCACCGCCGTCCAACACCACCCCCAGCCTGAAGCTCACGCTTGCACACACCACCCCCAGCCTGACACTCACAACTGCACACACATCGCCACCAGCCTGACACTCACCGCTGTCCACACGATGCCCCCAGCCTGACCAACACCTCCATCCAACACCGCCCCAGCCTGACCATCACTGCTGTACAACACTGCCTCCAGCATGAACCTCACCGCCCCCAGCCTGACCCTCACCGCTCCCAACCTGACTCTCAACACCGTTTAACACCATCCCCAGCCTGACCCTCACCAGCGCCCATACACTGCCCCCAGCCTGACCCTCACCACCTTCCGCACAGTACCCACAGCCTGACCCTCACTGCCGTACAACACCACCCCCAGCATGAACCACACTGCCGTCCAAACACCACCCCCACCCTGACCATCACCACCACCCACACAACGCCCCCACCCTGTCCCTCACTGCTGTCCAACACTGCTCCCTGCCTGCCCCTCACCGAAACCCACTCACCGCCCCCAGCCTGACCCCCACCACCGTCCAACACCGCCCATTGTCTGACCCTTACCGCTGTCCAAACAATTCCCCCAGCCTTGTCCTCATCACCACCCACACACTGCCCCCAGCCTGACCCTCACCACCGTCCAACACCACTTCCAGCCTGACCCCACTGCCATCCACACACCACTCCACCCTGATACTCACCACCATTCACACCGGCCCCAGCCTGACCCACACCGCCATCCAACAGCCACCCCAGACTGACACTCACTGCAGTCCACACACCGCCTCCAGCATGAATCTCACTTTCATCCAACACCACCCTAATCCTAATCCTAACTGACGCACACACACCACTACAGCCTGACACTCACTGCTGTCCACACACCTCACCCAGCCTGAATCTCACCGCTGTTCACACACCGCCCGCTCACCACCCCCAGACTGACTCCCACCACCGCACAACACCGCCCCCACCCTGACCCTCACTGCCATCCACACGCCGCCCACATCCTGGCACTAATCGCTGTCCAACACTGCCCCCAGAATGAACATCAATGCCCCTCCACACACCGCCCACAGCCTGACCCTCACCACCCGTTCAACACCGTCGCCAGCCTGTCCCTCACCACCGCCCACACACTGTCCCCAGCCTGACCCTCACCTCCATACAACTCCGGCCCCAGCATGAACCACACCGCCATCCACACACTGCCCCCACCCTGACCCTCACCGCCTTCCAACACTGCCCTCAGCCAGACCCTCACCACCGTTCAACACCATCCCCAGTTTGACCCTCACAGCCGTCCACACACCACCCCAGCCAGACTCTCACCGCCGTACAACACAGGCCCCAGCATGAACCACACCGCCATCTCACACTGGCCTAACCCTAACCCTCACCGCCGTCCAACACCACCCATAGCCTGACCCTCACCATCGCCCACTCACCGCCCCCAGCCTGAACCCCACCACTGCACAAAACCGCCCCCAGCCCAACCCTCACCACTGTCCAACACCGCCCACAGTCTGACCCCCACCGCTGCCCACACACTGCCCCCAGCCTTGCACTCATCCCCATACACACATCGCCCACAGCCTTGCCCTCACTGCTGTCCACACGCCGCCCTCAGCCTGCCCCTCACCACCACCCGCACATGGATACCCAGCCATAAACTCAATGCCGTCCACATAATGCCCCTAGTCTGATCCACACCGCCTTCCAACAGTGCGCCCCAGCCTGACACTCACTGTCGTCCAAATCCACCTCCAGCCTGACCCTCACTGCCACAAAACACCGTCCCCAGCCTGTCACTCACTGCCGTCCACACACCGCCCCAACCCTAACCCTCACTGCTGCCCACACACCATCCCTAGCCTGACCCTGACTGCCGCCCACACTTCTCCCCAGCCTAACCCTTAGTGCCATCCACTCACCGCCTCCAGACTGACCCCACCACTGCACAACACCGCCCACTGCCTGACCCTCACCACTGATCAACACCATCCCCAGCCTGACCCTCACAACCACCCACACACCGTCCCCAGCCTGACCATCACCACTGCCCATACACCGCACCCAGCCTGATCCTCACCGCCATCCATACACCACCCCCAGCCTGATGCTCACAACCACCCACACACCGTCCCCAGCCTGACCATCACCACTGCCCATACACCGCACCCAGCCTGATCCTCACCGCCATCCATACACCACCCCCAGCCTGATGCTCACAACCACCCACACACCGTCCCCAGCCTGACCATCACCACTGCCCATACACCGCACCCAGCCTGATCCTCACCACCATCCATACACCACCCCCAGCCTGATGCTCACCACCCCCAAACTGACTTTTACCACTATTCAACACCATCCCCAGCCTGACCCTCACCACCGCTCACATACCGCTCCCAGCCTGATCTGCATTGCCGTCTACACATTGCCCCCAGCCTGACCTTCACCGCGGTCCAACTCCGCCCCAAGCCTGACCCTCACTGTCTTCCAACAACGCCCCCAGCCTGACCCTCACCACCATCCACACAACATCCCCAGCCTGACCCTCACCTCCATCCACACACTGCCCCCAGCCTGGCTCTCGGAACCGTCCACACACCACCCCCAGTCTGACCCGCACCGCCATCCACACACCATCCCCAGCCTGACCCTCACCGCCATCCACTACTGCCCACAGCCTGACCCTCACCGCAGTCCACACAACGCTCCCAGCCGACCCTCACTGATGTCCAACACCGCCCCAACCCTAACCGTCACTGCCACCCACACACTGCCCCCAGCCTGACCCTCACTGCCGTCCACACACCGCTCTCAGCTGGAATCTGTCACCAATGCCCACTCACAGCCTCCATCCTGTCCCTCACCACCGCACAACACCATCCCCAGCTTGACGCTCACCACCGCCCACACACTGCCCCAGCCTGACCCTCACCGCCGTCCACACACTGCCCCCAACCTGACCCTTACTGCCGTCCAACACCACCCCAACCCTAACCCTCACTGCCGCCCACACTCTGCCATCCAAACCTGCACCCAGCCTGATCCTCACTAGCATTCAACACCGCCACCTGCCTGACCCTCACCAGCATTTAACACCGCTCCCAGCCTGACCCTCACTGCCATCCACACACCGCCCCCAGGCTGACCCTCACTGCCGTCCACACACTGTCCCCAGCATGAGACTTATCGCTGTCCACACACCGCCCCCAGAAAGAACCTCATTGCCATCCACACACTGCCTCCAGCTTGACCCACACTGCCATCCGCACACCGCCACCAGCCTGACCCTCAACGCCTTCCACTCACTGCCCCCAGCTTGACCCTCACTGCCGTTCACACACCGACACCTGAATGAACCTCACCACCATCCTCCCACCAACCCCAGCCTTACCCTCACCACAATCCACTCACCCCTCCCAGCCTGACCCTCACTGCCATCCACACACCACCCCAGCCTGACTCTCACCGCGGTCCACATGCCACCCCCACCCTGACCCTCACCGCCATCCACACAAAATCCCCAGCCTGACCCTCACCGCTATTCACACACCACCCCCACCCTGACCCTCACTGCCATCCACACAAAATCCCCAGCCTGACCCTCACCGCCATCCACACACCACCCGAACCTGACCCTCACCGCCATCCACACAAAATCCCCAGCCTGACCCTCACCACCCCCAGCCTGACTCTCACTGCCGTCCACACACCACCCCCAGCCTGACCACCACCGCCATCCACACACCACCCCCAGCCTGACCCTCACCGCCATCCACACAAAATCCCCAGCCTGACACTCACCGCCATCCACACACAGCCCCCAGCCTGACCCTCACCGCCGTCCACACACTGCCCCCAGAATGAACCTCATCGCCATCCACACACCGCCTCCAGCCTGACCCTCACTGCTATCCACACACTGCCCCCAGCCTGACTCTCACCGCCATCCACACACCACCCCCAGAATGAACCTCGCTGCCACCCATACACCGCCCCCAGCCTGACCCTCACCGCTGTCCACACACTGCCCCAGAATGAACCTCACCACCATCCACACACCGCCCCCAGCCTGACCGTCACCACTGTCCAACACCGCCCCAACCCTAACCGTTACTACCACCCACACACTTCCCCCAGCCTGACCCTCACCACCGTCCACACAGCACCCCCAGCTTGACACTCAAGGCCGTCCACACACAGCCCCCAACATGAACCTCACTGCCGTCCACATAACGTCCCCAGCCTGACCCTCACCGCCATCCACACACTGCGGCCAGCCTGAATTTCACCGCCGTCCACCCACACCACAGCCTGACCCTCACTGCCGTCCAACATGACCCCCGCCTCCCGCACTCAGCACCACACCCCACACCCAAATCCATGCCCACTGCTCCCATCAAACACTGCTACCCTGCTACGAATCCACTCCCCAACCCCGTCCAACACCTCCACCTCCCCAACACTGTCCCCTCCCCAACCCCGTCCAACACCGCCACCTCCCCTACACCGCCCAACACCGCCCCCTCCCACAACCCTGTCCAACACCACCCCGTTCCCCCAACCCCATCAAATATCGCCCCCTCCCCAAACCCATCCAACACCGCCCTCTCCCACAACGTCATCCAACACCACCCCCTTCCCCAACCCCATCAAATATCGCCCCCTCCCCAAACCCGTCCAACACCATCTCCTTACCCAACCCAATCCAAAACTGCCCCCTTCCCCCAACCCCATCCAACACCACACCCTCGCCAACCCCATCCAATATCGCCACCTGCCTCAAACCCCTGCCTCACACTCCATCTCCCCTCTCTCCATCCCCTCTCTCCCCCTCTCACTCTCCCCTCTCTCTCTTCCCCTCTCTCTCTCCCTCACTCTCTCGCCCCCACCTCTTTCTCACCCACCTCTCTCTCCCCCCCTCGCTCTTGCCCTCTCTTTCTCAACCCCCCTCGCTTCCCTCTCTCTCTCAACCCCCTCTCCCTGTCCAACCCCTCTCTCCCTCTCTCTCAACTCCCTCTCTCTCTCGTCCTCACTCTCTCTCTCACTCGCCCCCACTTTCGCTCCCCCGCCTCTCGCCCCCCTCTCTTTCGCCACACCCTCTTACGCCCCTCCTTTCGCCCACTCTCTCCTTCACTCCCCCTCTCTTTCACCCCCCTCTTTCGCGCCCCTCTCTTTTCCTATCTCCTCTTTTGCCCCCTCTCTTTCTCCCCGTCTCTTTCGCAATTCCTTGCCCCCACTCTCTCTCGCCCCCTCTCTCTCTCACCCACTCTCTCTATCATCCCCTCTCTCTTGCCCACCTCTCTCTCTGCCCCCTCTCTCTTGCGCCCCTCTCTCCCCCCTCACCCTATCTCTCCCTGCTCATTCACTCTCCCTGCACATTCTCTCTCTCTCGCCCACTCTCACTCTGTCGCTCTCTACCCACCATCTCGTCACTCTGTCTGTCTGTCTCCCTCTATCTCTTTCTCTCTCTGTCACTCTCTCTCTCTTTCTCTCTCACTTTCTCTCTCTCTGGAGCCATCTCCTCCCTTGCTCTCTCTCTCTCTCTCTCTTTCAAGTCACTATCGCCTCATCTCTCTCTCTCTCTCCCCTTCTCTCTCTCGTTATCGCCCCCTGTCTCGCTTTCACTTACCACCATCCCCTACCTCTCTTCCCCCCCCCGTATTGCTCAGCACCTCTCTTTCTCTCGCTCAGCCTCTCTCTCTCTCAATCTCTCTGTCGCTCATTCTCTGTCTCACCCTCTATCTCTCGACTCCTCGCCCTCTGTCTGTCCTTCTCTCTCTCTCTCTCTCCTCTCATGTCTCTCTCTCGCTATCTCCCTCTCTCACATCCTCTCTCTTGCCCCACTCTTTCACTCCCTCGCTCTCACCCTCTCTCTTCCGCTGCCACCCTCGTCCCTTCTCTTTCGCTCTCGACAACCCTCTCCCAGCCTTCTCTCCTTCTCACCCATCCTCTCTCTTTCCTCTCTCTCACCATCGCTCCATCATTCTCTCACTCACCCTGTCTCTTTATCTCTCCCCTAACTCTCTCTCTCTCTCTTTACATTGCTCTCGCTGACTCTCTTCGGTCCCCTTATTCTCTCTCTCCCGTTTCTTTTCTCCCTCTCTCTCTCTCACTCTACCTCTCTCTCTCTCTCTCTTTTTGTCTCGCCCTGTCTTGCCCCTGCGCTCTCGCTGACACCCTTTCTCTCTCCCACCCTTTCACTGTCAAGCCTCCTCTCACGGAGCCCTCTCTCTCCTTCTTGACATTCCTCTCCCTCTCTCTCGTCTCTCTCGCCCTCGCTCACTCCCAACACAACACTCTCTCTCTCATCCTCTCTCTCTCTCTCTCTCGCCCACACTCTCTTTCTTGCCCTCGCTCTCGTTCTTGCCCTCGCGCTCTCTCTCTCAACCCCTTTCTCTCTTCTTCGCGCCCTCTCTCTTACCTCCTCTATCACTCTTTTGCCTCCATCTCTCTCAAACACTGTTTTTGTCTCTTGCTCCTTTTATCTCTCTTGCTCCCTCTCCCTCTCTCGCCCCTCAATATCTCTTACCAATCTCTCTTTCTTGATATCTTAACGCCTCCCTCTCTTGCTTCTTCTTTCTCTCACCCCCTCTCTCCTTCCCCCTCCTTCTCTCTGTCTTGCCCTCCCCTCTCTCACTCCCTCTCTCTCACCTCTATGTCTCTCTCATCCCGTTTTTCTCTCTCTCACTCACCTCATCACTTTCTCACCCACTCTAACCCTCTCTTGCCCAGTCTCTCTCGCCCTCACAAACTCTCTCTCACTCGCCCTCTCACTCACTCTCCCGCCTGCTTCCTTGCCTCTCTCTCTCTCGATCCCCTCTTCTCTCTCTCGAGACCCCTCTTTCTCGACCCTTTCTCTCTTGCCGCCTCTATCTCTCTCGACCTCCCGCTTTTTTGCCCCTCCCTCTATCTTTCACACCTGCCTCTCTCTCATTCTCTCAGCCCTCATTCTCTTTCTCTCTTCCCTCTCTCCTCTTCGCTCTCTCTCGCCTCCCCATCGCTCTCTTCCACTTTCTCTCTCCTTTTCCCTCTCTCTCTAAGACTTGCCCCCTTTCTCTCTCGTTCCCTCCCTCGCACCTCTCTGTCTCTCTCTCTCTCTATTGCCTCTGCCTCTCATTATCTTCTCCCCTGTCTCTCTCTCTCTCCCTATTTCACCCTATCTCTCTCTTGCCCCCTGTTCTCTCTCTCTGCTCCTTCAAGCTCTCTCCCCGTTATCTCACTCGCGATACCCCTCCCTCGGTGTCTCTCTCTCCCCACCTCCCTCCGTTTATCTCTGACTGAATCTCTCTTCCTTCTGTCCCTCCCTCTCTCTCTGACACACTGTCTCCCTGGCCCTTCCCACTTTCTCTAACCCAGAGACTTGGGGTTAGTTGTGAGTCTGCGTGTGGGGATGGGGTGAGATGATAGAGAGATGTGGGAAATGGGAGGAGGGAAAATGGGGTAGAGAAGGAATTGCGGGAGGGAGACAGAGACGGCAGGAGAGAGAGAGTAAGGATGAGGGGGAGAGTGAAGAGTGGAGGCAGGTGGAGAATCTCATGTTGGGGATTTGAGAGAGAGAGGGGGAGGGGGATGGAGAAACAATAGTGGAGGCAGGTGGAGAAATCGGGGTTGAGGAGTGTCTGAGAGGGGACGAGAGAGTGAAAGGGAGAGGAGGTGGGAAAGAGACAATGTGCAGAAAGAGAGGGAGAGGAGGAGAAGTGATGAGAAAGAGTAGGGGAGAGGAAATGGGGAGGCCAGGTTGGAGTGGGAGGGGTGCAGAGGGAGTTAAACCCAGCTCCTGAGCTCAGGGCGCGGTGCCCTCCCCTTCCCTGAGGAACAGGACTTGGGGCTGAGTCTGTCTCTCTCCAGCTGAGCTTCTCCAACACAAAGACACACAACAACATCGGTCACTCTGCTGCTCGGCACGCTTTAATCAACATTTTTATTGATTACTAATGGAAGCAATGGATACAGTCAGTGGGATGGTGCCTTTTCTCACTGGCCCCCGCATTGTGAGAAACATTGAAATGTTTCCCTGTAACCCCCCTGTGGGATAAAGATGGACAAACCAGCGCTACCCTCAGTCTGTTACCAAAGCGACAGGCTGCTCCATCTCGCTGAAACACTGAACTGAAATGAGAAAATTCCGGATGCATTGATTAATGAAGGAATTTGATGGATGGATGGATTTGGGTGAAGGGATATTTCAGCACATTCTTCAGCTGCTGCCTGAACTTAGTCTGGGTCACGGCATAAATCGAGGTGTTTGTGCAGCAACTGAGGAGCTGCAGCATGAAGCCCAATTCCTGCACAAAGTGATCGAGATACACAGGGGTATACACAATCCACGACATCCGGAACCATAAAGAATACAGCATTAACGTTGACCATAACAGGATGAAATTGGCCGAGATCACAAACAGTAAAATGATGGATTTTTTTCGGTTCCTCATTTCAGTGTCAGACTGAGCGTCCCCATTGGTGTGAGCGCGGAGTCTCCTGCGGGCTCTGCTGGTCACTAAAATGTGTCTGACGGTGAGAACATTGAGCAGCAGAATCAGGAGAAATGGGACACACGGGGTTAGAATGTGGTGGAGGAACTCGATTGTGACCCAGACAATGGACCTTCGAACAGCGATTGTTACATCACAAAACCAGGGGGCGTTCATCAGCCAATACCGAGCCGTGAACAAAAAATACCAGGAAATGTTCTTTAAACAGCTCAGCACAGTCACTGCTCCCAGAACCACAGCCGCCGTTTTCTCACTGCAATATTTACTTTTCAGCTTCTGGCAACAAATGGCCACAAACCGATCAAAGGTGAAAGTGACGGTGAACCAGACAGAGCAGTCAGTGGCTGCATAAAGCAGGACGGCGTGGATATTACACACGGGGACGGAAAACATCAGGAAATAAAACTGTTCCCGATAAACAATGGGAATGTGTCTCAGGATCAGGTCGAGGATAATGACCAGGAGATCCACCGCTGCCATGGCCCCCAGGTAACGTCTGACACATGGATACAATCCACAATCTTTATAAAGCAGGACGTAGATGGTCACTACGTTAACTGTGAGGAAGGAAAACAAACCCATTATCCATCAGCCTGGAGGCAAAGGGACCCGTTTGATCGGGGACCCAGTGAGATTTTCAAATGTGTCCCTGTATTCAGGGATTTATTAAAATAATTGGAGCTGGAATAACAAATGGGAAGGTCGGAATTACTGACAAAAATGTGACATAAACCACAAGAAACCCTCCCTCCCCAAACACACAGAGACACATCCATCAGGACAGATGGTTTCTAGAACATTCCCACACAATCGATCGCTCGAGAGCAGACACAGGTCACTCCATCCCAGTTCCTAATGCGGAAGGTGGAAACGTTGCTGTCCTGAAGGATTCTCTCCCAGTTTCCTGAAGACAAACAGAGTTTGGGAATTTCTGTATTTTGTCTAAATTGTGGTCGATCCTGTGTCGTGGAGAAATGTAAACGCAGGGAAAACGTATTCCCCCCTTTAACTGCCTGAGGGTCCTTCGGAACAGTGTCTCCTTCTCCCTGGAACGGGATCTCTTCCCTCGGGATCTTACCGTTTGTTCAATTCACTGACGTCCGGCCGTTCACAAACAATGTCAGGGACCGAACGTTCCGGGGAATGTCAGTTATAGAATGTCAGGGACCGAACGTTCTGGGGAATGTCAGTTATAGAATGTCAGGGACAGAACGTTCTGGGGAATGTCAGTTATAGAATGTCGGGGACAGAACGTTCCGGGGAATGTCAGTTATAGAATGTCAGGGACAGAACGTTCTGGGGAATGTCAGTTATAGAATGTCGGGGACAGAACGTTCCGGGTAATGTCAGTTATAGAATGTCGGGGACAGAACGTTCCGGGTAATGTCAGTTATAGAATGTTGGTGGCAGAACGTTCTGGGGAATGTCAGTTATAGAATGTCGGGGACAGAACGTTCCGGGGAATGTCAGTTATAGAATGTCGGGGACAGAAGGTTCCGGGGAACTCCTTGACCTGTCCATGACCTTTTCCCCCTACCCACCCCGCCAACATGATTTACTGTACCTGGACACACTGTAACATTAATAGGGTGAGACACGGAGGGTCCAATGATAGGAATGGGAACTAAAGGAATTGCCAGATCAGCTGAAATGGTTAGATATACCACATTCTCAATCCACCTCCCAGAACCAGCCCGGACACCACACACCCAGAGGGAGATATCTGTTCACCGGGGAACACTGTACAGGCCAGGCCAGTGTCCTGCTCAGTACAACCCAGCAATCTGGACAGATTCATCCATTACACTGGTCAATACAACCCAGTAATGTGGCCAGAGTGATACACTGCGAAGACCTCAGCAGTGCATTGATCGATAAACTCGGACTAGATATCTGTCCAGGACGGGGAGCTGTGCAGACCACAGCAGTGAATTGATCTATAAACCCGGACTAGATATCTGTCCAGGACGGGGAGCTGTGCAGACCACAGCAGTGCATTGATCTATAAACCCAGACTAGATATCTGTCCAGGACGGGGAGCTGTGCAGACCACAGCAGTGCATTGATCTATAAACCCGGACTAGATATCTATCCAGGACGGGGAGCTGTGTAGACCACAGCAGGGCACTAATGTGTGAACCTGAAACAAATATCCATCCAGCAGGAGGGGCTGCACAGACCACATCACTGCAGAATCTATAAACCTCAAACCAGACAGTCTGACCAGCACAGGGAACTGTGCAGTCATCACCCGTGAATTAATCTGTAACCCAGGAGCAGTTACCCTCCCAGCATGTAGGACTGTGCACCCCACCCCAGTGCATTGATCTGTAACCCAGGAGCAGTTACCCACCCAGCATGTAGGGCTGTGTACCCCACCCCAGTGCATTGATCTGTAAACCAGGAGCAGTTACCCTCCCAGCATGTAGGACTGTGTACCCCACCCCAGTGCATTGATCTGTAAACCAGGAGCAGTTACCCTCCCAGCATGTAGGACTGTGTACCCCACCCCAGTGCATTGATCTGTAACCTAGGAGCAGTTACCCTCCCAGCATGTAGGACTGTGTACCCCACCCCAGTGCATTGATCTGTAAACCAGGAGCAGTTACCCTCCCAGCATGTAGGACTGTGTACCCCACCCCAGTGCATTGATCTGTAAACCAGGAGCAGTTACCCTCCCAGCATGTAGGACTGTGTACCCCACCACAGTGCATTGATCTGAACCTAGGAGCAGTTACCCTCCCAGCATGTAGGACTGTGTACCCCACCCCAGTACATTGATTTGTAACCCAGGAGCAGTTACCCTCCCAGCATGTAGGACTGTGTACCCCACCACAGTGCATTGATCTGAACCTAGGAGCAGTTACCGTCCCAGCATGTAGGACTGTGTACCCCACCCCAGTACATTGATCTGTAACCCAGGAGCAGTTACCCTCCCAGCATGTAGGACTGTGTACCCCACCCCAGTGCATTGATCTGTAAACCAGGAGCAGTTACCCTCCCAGCATGTAGGACTGTGTACACCACCCCAGTACATTGATCTGTAACCCAGGAGCAGTTACCCTCCCAGCATGTAGGACTGTGTACACCACCCCACTGCATTGAACTGTAACCCAGGAGCAGTTACCCTCCCAGCATGGAGGACTGTGTACACCACCCCAGTACATTGATCTGTAACCCAGGAGCAGTTACCCTCCCAGCATGTAGGACTGTGTACACCACCCCAGTACATTGATCTGTAACCCAGGAGCAGTTACCCTCCCAGCATGTAGGACTGTGTACCCCACCCCACTGCATTGAACTGTAACCCAGGAGCAGTTACCCTCCCAGCATGGAGGACTGTGTACACCACCCCACTGCATTCCTCATTAACTCTATATTAGATCCCTGCCCAGTGTGGGGAAAGTTGCAGACCGGGCTGGAAGTGTCAGGATGTGCAGCTCCCACCCATTTACAGCTCCATATCTCCATTGTTGCCCTGACAAGGGGGTGCTGTGGGTGTGAACATCACTGCCAGAGAGACCAGGCGGGGGAATCAGTTTAAATATCACCGCATGGGAGGGGTTTGGGGTATAGACAGAGAGGGGGAGACTGAGAGACAGTGTCATGGAAGGATGTGTTCCCAGGTTGCAGAATACTGAAATCGAGACACTTCGATAACATCCTGTAACATGAGCCTGTCTTCCCAGGAATAATGGGAAAATGGGATATTGTTGTGAGGTCAGATGATGGAGAGTTTTGGATGAGCATTTGTTCCACAGCTTTGTAAATGGTGTCCTTCATGGTTGGAGGTGCACCCCATCACCCAGATGCCCCTGGATATCCCGTGATCCCTGACAGTGGGGCCATCTTTAAAAGGCCAATGGGCACACGATTGAGCTTTCTCAGTTTGGAGCTGCCCTGGACAGTTTACCCCGAGCCTGGCAGATAAGGGGCAATTACACTATGGTTTGTCAACAGGGGCACGGAGGGCCTGGTGGATGTGCTAGTACAGAGGGGGACCATTCTCTTCCCAGAGGGGGCGACACCACCAGACCCACTGAGCATGGTCTGAGCTCACCACCCAGCTCAGTGCAGTATCTGCGGTCTGAAGAAATGTCCAGCAATACAGGACAAACATCAATAACCTTCCCCGCTCTGTCAGGATAAGGGTCACTGTATTCTCTCTGCTCCCTCACACTCACTGTATATCTGTTATAGCACCGACCCCCGAACAAGGCTCATGGTCCAACACTGTAATTGCTGCATGAAGCACCATCCCTCTCTCTCTCTGTCTCTGTCTCTCTCTCTCTCTCTCTCCCCCTCTCTCTCCCCCCCTCCCTCCACTTCACCCCCACACTAATAACACTGCATGAATACAACACTGTGGACTGGCTCCCTCCAGACACCTCACCATGCCCCCCTCCCCACCTACACCAGCACTAACAGCAGGACCACCCACTCCCACCCTCACTCTCTCCCTCCCTTTCTCCCATTCCAGGAGAAACAGCCTGGAATAGGTCAGAAATGGCCAAGCCAGGTGGTGGAGTGCCCGATATCCGTTCCCTCACCCCCCCCCCCGCGCCATGTGGGGAGGACCCTGGTAGGAGCCGGAGACGACAGGGACGCCTCATGTGGAGATTCTGAAACATCCACGTCCCACCGACCGAGTAAGGAGCAATGTTCAGTGAAGGGCAATTCTCACTTTAAACCCACTGGCAGCTCCGTTTCCCCCCGGCACAACTTAGAAGCTGTGGCCCTGATGCCATCTCCCTTTTGTGTCGAGCTGGTACAAATGGAATCCCCACGGTCTCGGTGGGCAGGAGGGTGGGCTCACATCACATCGTCACCACCACCTCCCAGGAAGGGAGCACGGAGACTCCCTCCTACACCTCCCCCTGTAAACAGCTCAGATACTGAAACTAAGTTGTGAGAGTTACTGCTCTCCCCACTTGTCCTGACATCTTCAACAATCTGTGCTCATATACACCCAGCGCTCTCTGCTCCTGCAGCCCCTTTATAATGGCACAGTCTGTTTTAAATTGTCTTTCATTGTCTTTCCTACCAAAGTGTATCACCTCAAACTGCTCTGCACTGATCCCCATCTGCCAGAAACTGAACACTGCAGCAACGTGTGATTGTCCTGTTATAATTCCACACTCTCCTCCATAGACTTCAGATAACTTCCAGGTTCGGTGCCACCTACAAACATTGAGATTGTTATAGTGTCACAGTCCCCATGAAACAACTGAAATCCTGCCCCACACACATGAGTGTGAGTAAGTGAAATACTGATATATTCCTATGGACAGAGTCGAATAATGACATGCTGTCAATGGAGCAACAAAAGTCCTGACACACACCAGACGGAGCGAATGAAATATTGACAAACCACAGAACAAGAGAAATCGGATAGGTCCCACTTATCGATATTCATCAGGGTATAATGTGATGAAGTTGGAACAGAGAGGGAATACTATTCTAAACTGAGAGCTTTCAAGCACCTGTGGTATGAGAGGATAGAAAACCCAGAAACAGTATATTGCTATAGAGCTGGAGTCGGGTAATAAGAAGTTAAGAGATAGAGGGTCCCAGAGTTGTGAATAGTTCATGTAAAATGTTCACTTTCAGAGTGAAAAAAATAAATTGATGATTTTATTTAAACAGTAGAATTTGGCAGATCTGTCCCGCATATTTTAACAGTTTACGAGACGAATTGAGTATTTCTTTTTGTTTCATTTAAGTTACCAGATGAGCTTCACGCAGTGCCCTAACCATCCCCGTGTGTGTATCTGTGTGTCTCTGTGTGGGGCAGGTCTGCCAGTCTCTGTGGTGCTTAAAGTGATGCAATGCCACCCTCTGCTGGCCTCCCCACGCTACTGCACAGGCATTGGCAGAGGGTGAAAACCAACAGGGATTCATTCAGAGAGGAGGGGGCAGAGGGCAGCTGCTCACAGCACCATCCAAACTGATGTCCTATCCATGGACTGATCTAAATGTCCTTTAAACGTTGTAACTGTACCTGCTTTCACCACTTCCTCTGGAAGTTCATTCCACACACAAGCCATCTTCTGTCTAACATAATTACCTCTCATGAATTTCGTAAATCTTTTTTCCTCGCACCTTAAAACTCCCTCAGTTTTGAATCCTCAACCCTAGAGAAAAGAGATCTATTTAACCCTCATTATTTTATAAACCTGTGCAAAGTTACCCTTTAATCTCATATTCTTCAGTGAAAAATGTCCCAGTCGATCCAGTCTCTCCTTAGAGCTCACTCCCTCCTTTCCCACCAACATCCAGGTTATTCTCTTCTCAATCCTCTCCAGCTTAATAATATCAACGTCAGTAATATCAAAGTGAATAGTCAAGGTATTTTCTAAGGATACGCGGAGCCCAAAACTAGAGGACATAGGCTTAAGGTGAGAGTGGAAATATTAAAGTGACCTAAGGGGCAGCTTTTTCACCCAGAGGGTGGTGTGCCTATGGAATGAGCGGGCAGGATGACCAGACTAGACACAGTGTTCCAGAAGAGGTCTCAGCAATATCCTGTACAACCACAACATGACATCCCAATTCCGATACTCAAAGGTCTGTCCTATGAAGACAAGTGTGTTAAACACCTTCTTAACCACACTATGTATATGAGATGCAAATTTTAAAGAATTAAATCTGACGGCCTAGGTTTCTGTTCTACAACACTGCCAAAGACCCTACTTTTAATTGTATAGGTCCTGCTGCCGTTTGATTTATCAAATCCAATATCTCGCATTAATCCAAACGAAACTCCATCAGCCACCCCTCAGCCCAGTGTGTGATATTACTGTCACCTCCCCCTCCCCCTTCAATTTTAAAATGCCCATCCCTCTCCAGGAGGCCTGCACACTCCGGCCTTGATTTTCACAAAGACCCTGAGCTTGGTTTGCCTTGTGTGGTTAGGGGGAGGAGGGACAGATTGCAGACACAGTGAGTGGGGAGGAGAGGCTAGACAGTAATCAGCGGCCTGGTGTCATTTCATGGTTTTAGGAAAAGGGGAGTCACACGTGAGAGTTGGGAAGAGTGATCGGTGTTTTGGGGCCAGAAATTAAGCTCTTCCTTCGTCTCTGGTGTTCAGTAATAAATATCTATTTGAGACCCTTCATTGGGCAGAGTGTGTCTGCAGGATTTCTTTCCTTAATATTGCATACTACAGATAATAGCACTTAAAGATGGTCATAGTTAATTTCAATGGCATAGCATATACACTCAATATCCTACAGTTGAGACAAATATCTTGCATTTGTTTAACAATACAAAGTGTTGTTTGTAATTCAGTAATGGGAACCTGATTATAATAAATCCACATCAAGCTGAAAGTGGGCACTAAAGTATGACCCAAAATCTGGGTATGGTAGTGCAGTGGGTAGTGTCCCTGTCTCTGAGCCAGAGCTCTGGATTTGATTCCAATTCCTGAACTTGTGTGGTAGTGTTCCTAGCTCTGGACTAGAAGTTCTGGATTCAGGTCCTGCCTGTTGCAGAGGTATGTCCCAGCATGTCAGGACAGTCTGATGAACAAACACACAGGAGAATACTGTTACAGCTTTATGGGTATTGTTGAGTGATGCTAGTGTCCCTACCTCCGGGCACAAAGGTCTAGGTGTAAAGCCCACAGAAGTGTCTCAGGATTATCTGAACAAACTGATTAAAGTGGATTTAGATTGTGACTGGATGGAGAAGGAAGAGGTGTCAGTATGGCACTTCAGAATTTAGGCCCAGAATGACTGAAAGTTCAGCCATTCGTGTTGATTGGGGTCGCATTTTGCAGCCGTAAAGGTTTATAAAATCAAAATGGCCATAGATAGGGTGAGTAGTCAGGGGTTTTTCCCCAGGTTTGGGGCGTCCAAAACTAGAGGGCATTGGTGGAAAGTGAGAGGGGAAAGGTTTTGAGGAGGCCTAAAGGGCACCATTTCACACAGAGGGTGGTGTGTGTATGGAATGAGCTGCCAGAGGAAGTGGTAGAGGCTGGTACAACTACAGCATCTAGGTACTGAGAGACCTGGCGAGCTTTTCCAGCAATTTCTGTATTTCTTTAAAACAATGCATTCAGTTTAACACAGGTATTCTGAATAAGTTAAACATTTTTATTTTTTAATGACGCAGGGACATATAAAAATATCTTCAAATTGACCGAGACCATTTTCTGCTCAGGGTATGGCTCTGTCTATGACAGCAGCAATGATGCACCTACATGGAACAGGGAATGTGATGGAGACATAGTGTGGACAATGTACAAGGAGACCTCACATGGTCCAGTTTGGGAGAGGATGACATTACTGTGTGATTCAGCTCAGAGAGGGAGACAATGTAATCTGCCTGAGAAGGAATGGCCTATTGCACTCTCTCTCCTTCATTGTTCCTCATCACAGCAATGTGTGCGAGCTAAAAAAAACCCTCGACAGTCATCGTTACCATTCTTATTTTTATGGAATCCCTGCAGTGTGGAAACATGCCCTTCGACCCAGCAAGTCCATACCAACCTTCCGAACCCATTCCCCTATATTTACCTCTGACTATTGCACATAACCTAGAAATCCCTGAACACTACGGACAATTTAGCATGACCAATCCACCGAACCTACACAGTTTGTGGTAGGAAACTGGATCACCCATTAGAAGCTCACACAGACAAGGGGAGAATGTGCAAACTCCACACAGATAGTCACGCAAGGCTGGATTCGCCCCCAAGTCCCTGGTGCTGTGAGGCAGCAGTGCTCACTACTGTACTACCCTTTGGATGATCCCGAACCAGAATTCACTGGAATCTCCTCACTGCCGAAAGCAAAGGGAATTCAGCCAAATCTAAACTCTCCCAGGATGAAATCCCATTGCTAGCAGCTGTGTGAGTACAATATCTTCAGAAGCAGAATAACGTTTTGGACAATCTCACAATTTTTCCTTTGTCACGAGTTTCAATAATATCTGGACCAAGTTATTTCAAGTTAAAATTGCAGAGATTTTGTGTGTGTGTGTGTGTGTGTGTGTGTGTGTGTGTGTGTGTGTGTGTGTGTGTGTGTGTGTGTGTGTGTGTGTGTGTGTGTGTGTGTGTGTGTGTGTGTGTCAGCATTTTTAGAAAGGGAAATATTGATTATATAATTGCAATACCCAAACAGTTTGCTGTTCATCTTTCCATCATAGTTTGAGTAACATTGCTCTGGATCATAAACGTGTTGTTTTAGCAGATTAAAGAAACTAGCCTGACTTGTTCCTAAAACTGACCCTGACCCAGTCTGAGACCGATATCATCGGCCATATCACCAACCTGGTCACATTTAACATTTGTTTTGAGCAGTGGAGTAGTGGGACAGGAAAAGGAAACAGTGACCCCAAAACCCGGGGAACTATAGACCGGTGAGCCTGATGTCAGTGGTGGGTAAGTTGTTGGAGGGGATTCTGAGGGACAGGATTTACATACATTTGGGAAGGCAAGGGCTGATCGGAGTAGACAACGAAGCTTTCTGCATGGGAAATCATGTCTCATTAATATGGTTGCGTTTTTTGAAGAGGTGACAAAGACGATTGATGAAGGCAATTTGGTGGACATTGTCTATATGGACTTCAGCAAGGTGTTCATTTAAAGAACAAAGACCAAAGAAAATTTACAGCCCAGGAACAGGCCCTTCTCCCTCCAAGCCTGAACCGATCCAAGTGTACTGTCTAAATCTGTCGGTCAATTCCTAAGCATCTGTATCCCTCTGCTCCCCACCAACTCATGCATCTGTCCAGACGAATCTTAAATGAATCTACCGTGCCTGCCTCTACCACCTCTGCTGGCAACGTGTTCCAAATGTCCACCACCCTCTGTGTGAGGTACTTACCGCGTGTATCCCCCTTAAACTTTCCACCTCTCACTTTGAAAGCATGACCTCTCGTTATTGAATCCTTCACCCTGGGAAAAAGCCCTATCTATCCACCCTGTCTATACCCATCATGATTTTGGAAACCTCAATCAGGTCCCCCCCAATCTCCTTTTATCTAGTGAAAATAAACCTAACCTACTCAGCCTTCCTTTACAGCTAGTATTTCATCCTGATTGGTAGACAGATTAGTAAGTTTCAGTCACATAAGATAGTCACAAATGGCGTGAAGGAAGAGGGATATTTTTCAGCCTGGAGGCTTGTGACCAGCAGTGTGCTGCAAGTATCAGTACTGAGTTCACTGCATTTCATCATTTATGTAAAGGATTTAGATGTGAATATTGGGGCAATAGTTAGTACGTTTACAGATGACATCAGAAAGGTGGTGTAGTCGATTATCTCAGAGTACAACAAGACCACAATTAGATGAGACAAAGGGTCAAGGAGTAACAGATGAAGTTTAATTTAGATAAATATGAAGCTTTGCATTTTGGGAAGGCAAATCAGGGCAGATATTATATACTTCATGGTCAGGTCCTGGGGCATGTTGTGAAACAAAGGGGCATAGGGCTGCAGGTTCATTGTTCCTTGAACGTGGAGTTGCAGGTAGACAGAGTGGTGCAGAACACATTTGGCACATTTGCCTTAATCAGTCAGAGCATTGAGTATAGGAGTTGTGGTGGTATGTTGCATCTGTACAGGATGTTGGTGAGGTCACTTTAAGAATACTGCATACAACTCGGTTTTCTGCAGAAATGACTTACACGGATGTTCCAGGACTGGAGGATTGAGCTAAAGGGAGAGGCTGGTTAGGTTGAGGTGTTTCCCCCTGGAGTGTCAGAGGCTTAGGGGTGACATTATAGAGGTTTATAAAACCATCAGGTGCATGGATATTCTGAACAGCCACGTTCTGCTCTCCAGGATTGGGGAGTCCAGAACAAGAGGGCAGAGGTTGAAGGTGAGAGGGCGAATAATTTAGAAGGGACCTGAAGGTAAATGTTTCACACAGAGAGTGGTGTGTGTACAGAAAGTGCTGTAGTGAAGTAGTGAAGTAGTGAAGGTGGTTACAATCGCACATTTAAAAAGTATCTGAAAGAAGAGGGATATTTACCAAATGCTGGCAAATGGGACTGGATCGGATTTGATATCTGATCGGAGTGAACAGATTGGACTAACTGGTCTGTTTCCATTCTGCATGACTCTCTGATTCTATAAGAGGGATGATGAAAAATTCTGTAAGGTCCTTTCAAGTCGTACTTCTCTTCTCTGGAAGTTTATCGTGCCTCTATGTTTACATTGATTGAAAGCTGCATTAGTGAAATATTTGACAAAGAAGTGAGTCACGGATAATGGGATACAGACAGGAAAGTGGGGCTGAGGCCCCAATCTGATCAGCCAGAATCTTACTGCCTGCTGGAGAAGGCTCAAAGTATCTAATGACTCACTCCTGCTCCTCAGTCCCATGTTCCTGTGTTCCATTCAGCCCCTCAAACCTGCTAGACAGGAACAGTTGGAGGCCACTTGCTCCTATAACCTGGTGCACAGAAACAGAGGAGACCATTCAGTCCCTCAGTACTGTCCCACATGCTTTGAGGTGATTTGGGAAATGTAATTGGAAAATCCAGGCTGGGTGTGAAAGAGGCCCCTCATCTTTCTTTAGAAAGCTTCCCCTATCTGCAGCTTGAGCTCCATTTGTTGATCATGTTGTAGACCCAGATTCACTGTGAAAACAGCCCACATACCTCACCCAGAGATGGCTCACAAAATCACCTGGTCTCCCTGACTGCAATATGCAATACCAGAACATTCATAAAAATAACACTCACTAACTTTCCAATAACAGAATGTGAGAGCATCAGAAACAGGGGCATGTCGTTCACTCCCCAAACTTGCCTTGCCCTTCACGAAGATCATGGCTGATCTGCTTCTGGCCTCAAATCCTCTTTCATACCCAATTCTTCATAGCCCTCACCTCTCTGACAGGTCAATATCCATCTACCTCCTCTTCAAATACTTTCAGTCATCTCGCTCCCCGAACACTCTTGAGAAGAGAAATCCTGACATTCAATCCCACCTGTTTGAAGAAAACACTTGCTGCTCCTATATCATGGTTTATTGATATGAACAAAAGAGGTTGAGACAAGGTTGCCGGTAAAAATAACTGGCCCTGATATCAAGACAATGGTTGACTTCTGTTGACATCAAGGAGCTGAACTTAATGGGAATCAGAGTAACCTCTCCAGTGTTTGGGGTCAAACCTGGCACAAAGGAAGATGTTCACCATCTCAGTCCTGGGTCACCTCTGTGGGAGATCCTCAGGGTAGCTTCCTCTTCACAAACATCTTCAGCTGCTTCATCAATGTCTCCCCGCCCCCACCTTCCCCACCATAAGATCAGAAGTGGGGATGGTCACTGAAGATTCCACAATGTTCAGAACGTTTTGTCCCCCATCAGCTCCTGAACTGGTCTGTGTCCATGTGCAACAAGACCCAGACTCCATTCAGGCGTGTGCTATTAAAGTATCAGTAACAATCATGTAACAGCACTGCCTGACACTGCACATTGCCACAGTAAAAAAAGAGTTCATTCAGCACCTCACACTGGTTTGACGGGAATATGAGGAAGCCATTCAGCCCATTGACACTATTGGAGAAGAACAGGGATAGCCCATTCAGTGCCTCCAGCTTATTACTCAGGAAGAGAAGGAGTCTAGTGTGATGGACTAGAGCCCCTCGAAAATATTTGAAGGCAACATCCTAGACCTTTATGTTTTCTTAATTTAAAGGAAATGAAAAGTATCTGTTACAGATGCAATGTGACTGGTCAAACTCCTCGGAGTGAAGCAAAATACCATCTATTTCAACATGAAAGAAGAAATAACACCACAGAAAGAGGAATTTAGAATAACGTAATTCTATTGGACAGCTTAACAGAATAATATATCTAGGAACTATTACTAATGAACTGTTCCAATATAGGGACATCCCATAAACACAGCCCTTGGCAAAAAGAAATATTCAGACACAGAATGTCACAAATATTTCTCCAATCCAGGAATTAAAAACAGCATCAAGAGAAAATTCAGAGAGAGTAGCAGCCAGGAGACATTTACTGAAGCTTCCAACTCTATGGAGACCCCAATAGTTTCTGATGTTACTGAGAAACCAAAACCCAGTGATCCTATTCTGTGAGAGCTGGCCACACCCATTCAGGCTGCATTAAAATAAACCCAAGGCCTCCCTCGCTGTTACTCAAGTGGTCTTAACTAACCAGCTTCGTAACGATCGTTCAATCTCTCTTAAAGGAAACCCGGACAAAATAACCTCTTAAAGCTGCAGCACCATCACACTTGTCACTACATCGAGCTGTCAAACAGGAACCAGGGATAACCCAGTCAGGCCTTTGGCCCTGCCCAATTGGACAAGGAAGAAGCCAGTCAGTCCCTTGAGTCACTTATACAGGAACAGCAGGAGGCCATTCCCACCTCAATACACTTACACGGGGGCAGAATGAGGAAATTGATTCTGATTCCTGATGAATGTCTTATGCCCAATACGTCGATTCTCCTGCTTCTAGGATGCTGTCTGACCCGCTGTGCTTTTCCAGCAATCGACTCTCTTATCTGATCTCCAGCATCGGCAGTCTTCAGTGTTTCCTGAATGATGCTCTAACATGATGAACAAGTGGAGCAGAGGCTGCACAGACAGAGTGCTCCACGATGTTCCTCTTGGCTCTGTTGCTTATGATACACACGTGGGACTTTAACGTGGTTTTCAAGAGGTGAGCAGGGAAGCCATATGTCTTGTGCGAAGTCTCAAGAAGGCATCTTTCATCTCTGAGAAGGCAGTCTGGTGTTCTCTATGTAGGGTGGAAGTTGGTGGGAATGTCTACCTGTTTCAGATGGAAGGTATTGTGGCTGCTGTTGGGGATTGTGAGCAATCTGACGTTCAGTACAGGGTTCACACGCCGACTGCACAATAACGTGGGGAGAGTTAATTTAGGCATATAAACTATTAGAAAGGTCACGTTAGACTGATGAATTGACTCTCTAAGATCAAATAATGGTGATCTTGTTCATGTTGACCTTGTCTAGTGCACGTCCTGTTCAGTGTAACCTGTATGCCTTACTCAGTCCAAGTCTATTTCCACCCTATGATCTGTCTGGCCATGCTTACTCTGATCTTCCTCCACTGCTCATAAACAAAGTGTTTCCCTGTACTGAGGTACACGTGACAATAAATCACACCAATCAATCCTGGGTAAAGTATGGAATTTCTCTCCCTGTCAATGTCTCTTTTGGAAATAAGTGATCGCTGCCACTCCTCGTGTTTCAGCATCACCATTTCTTCGTCTCTCACAGCTCTACAGATTAAACACTCAGCTTATTCACTCTATCCTCATGTTACCATCACCCGTGTCTGTGGTAAGGGAATCATTCCTTACAAAGGAGATCAACTCTGTAGAGAGTGCCCCAAATGCTCTCTCAGCAAGGCTCTACAACAGCCGGAAGATGGCTTTACTTATGTACTCGAATCATCTTACAATGAAGCACAGCATACCATTGACTGCACCCATTACTTACACAGGGTTTGATTCAGAGCAGTCAGCATAGACTTGTGAGTGGGAGATCATGCTTCCCAAATTTCTTAGAGCCCTTTGCTGAAGTGACCAAGAAGGTTAATGAGGGCAGAGCGGTAAACATAGTGTCTATGGATTTCCATAAGGCCTTTGATAAGGTTCCACATGGCAGGCGTGCTCTAGAAGGTTACATCATGTAGAATACTGGGGGAACTGGCCAATTGGATACATAGTTGAGTTGATGGTAGGAAGCTTGTTAGACTGGAGGTTGGGTCCATAGCTTTTTGTTATCTATGATTTGGATGAGAATATACAAGGCATGATTAGTAAGACACTAAAATAAATGGCAGCATGATCAGTGAGGACGTTTATCAGAAATTCCAGCAGGACCTTAATCAGGTGGGGAAGTGGGCTGAGAAATGACAAATGGAATTTAATATAGAAGTGTGAGGTCTTGCATTTTGGAATCTCAAATCAAGGTAGGAGTTTCACGGTGAATGGGCGGGCCTTATGGGGTGTAGTGGGCAGAGACACCTTGGTGTTCAGGTGCACGGTTCCCTGAGAGTGGAGTCACAGGTAGGCAGGGCAGTGAAGAAGGCTTTTGACACACTGGCTTTCGTCAGGCAGAATATTGAGTATAGAAGTTGGGAATTTATGTTGCAGTTACACAGGACTTTGGTAAGGCCGCATTTGGAGGATTATGTTCAGTTTTGTCAACTTGTTATAGGGAGGATATAATGTAATTAGAAAGAGTGCAGAAGAAATTTACAAGGACATTGCCAGGACCCAATGGTCCGAGTTATAGGGAGAGGTTGGACAAGCTAGGACCTTTTCTTTAGAGTGTCGGAGACTGAGGGAGTCCCTATAGAGCTGTATAAGATCATGAGGTATATGGATAGGGTGAATGCTCTCAGTCTTTTCCAAAGTTTAGAGAATCGAGTACGAGAGGGGACCAGTTTAAGGTTAAAGGGAAAGGAATAAAAGGGAACCTGAGGGACCAATTTTTTAACTTAAATGGCTGTTACGTGGATGAGCTGCCAGAAGATGTGGCTGAGGGGGAATTATTAACAACATTTCAAAAGAATTTGGATAAATATGTGGATAGGAAAGGACTAGAAGGATATGGGACAACTGCAGGGAAATGGGGTTAGTGTGAATGGACATTTACAAGGTGGAGTCGAACCTCTTTGTTAATTAAAACCAAACACCCAGAAAAGCTCGCCTCACCTCGTAATCTGTTAACATATGAGTGACACAGATCTCCTACATTCCACTATTTAAACAAAAATTAGCAAGTTAGTTTCTTAACTTTAATAGTGAACACTAAACAAAAACTATTCGCAAATACAAGCCCCTCTTTTCTTACCTACTTACTATCTGACTCCAACTCTGTAAAAAATATGCTGTTCCAACAACCCACATATTAAACGTTACAATCTCAAGACCACACAGTCTCTATCTTCCCCGCTGTGTTCACTCTTTCAGCTGCTGATCTCCCTGGGTCATGTTTTATTTAACTGCAAATATGTTTACATGAACATGTGTCTTTGACAGAGAGTGTTTGAGATGGTCAGTTAGCACTCCTGCTCTACAGCAGTTACTCTGCTGTTGGATGGCAGTGACTCTCCCTCTATTTTCAAAATGCTGGATTTATATACTCTCCATGATACAATAATTCTCATAATTTGATTGATTTCCAGGTGTATGAACAATAATATTCAAATTACATTGGCTTCAGATATTCTGAGCATTATTTAAAGTCTTTGATTGCATTTGAATTGCTGTCTAAACAGCAACCAAAACTCAGGCTTCCATTTCCCAGCTAATTGTTACATTTGGAACAGTCTGACCTTTAGCTGGCATCTGTGGCTGTACTTTCGATTCAGCAAAACCCGTCCGTTCTAAAAGTGAACAGACATTGATTAGCTTCCAGGCAGTAACTCACTCCGGGCTATCTGTTATTCTGTATACTAATCTCCTTGAACCCCTCGATTAGATTCCAGGCCGTAACTCACTCTGTGTTATCTGTTATTCTGTATATAATCCACGCTGAACACCTCGATTCGATTCCAGGCTGTAACTCACTCCGGGGTATCTGTTATTCTGCATATAAACCACCCTGAAACCCTCAATTAGATTCCAGGCTGTAACACACCCCAGAATATCTGTTATTCTGTATATAAACCACCCTGAACCCCACGATTAGATTCCAGGCTGTAACTCACTTCGGGCTATCTGTTATTCTGTATATAACCCACCCTGAACACCTCTATTCGATTCCAGAATGTAACTCACTGCTTGCTATCTGTTATTCTGTATATAACCCACCCTGAACCCCTCGATTCGTTTCGAGGCTGTAACTCATTCTGGGCTATCAGTTATTCTATATATAAACCACCATGAACACCTCGATTCTATTCCAGGCTGTATCTCACTCTGGGCTATCTGTTATTCTATATATAAACCACCATGAACACCTCGATTCGATTCCAGGCTGTAACTCACTCTGGGCTATCTGTTATTCTATATATAAACCACCCTGAACCCTGCGATTAGATTCCAGGCAGCAATCTCCTGTCAGGGTTGAAAGGGAAGGCTGGTAGTTATCGGGAATGCTGGCTGACTAAAGAAATTGAGTGTTTGGTTCAGAAAAAGAAGGAAGCATATGTCAGGTATAGACAGGATACATCGAGTAAATCCTTAGAAGAGTATAAAGGAAGTTGGAGTATACTTAAGAGGGAAATCAGGAAAACCAAACGCGGGCATGAGATTGCTTTAGCAAATAGAATTAAGGAGAATCCAAAGTGCTTTTACAAATATATTAAGGACAAAGGGTAATTAGGGAGAGAATAGGGCCCCTCTAGGATCAGTAAGGCGGCCTTTGTGTGGAGCCACAGAAAATGGGGGAGATTTTAAATGAATATTTTGCATCAGTATTTACTGTGGAAAAGGATATGGAAGATATAGACTGTAGGGAAATCGATGTTGACATCTTGCAAAATGTTGCAGATATGCAGAGGAGGAAGTGCTGGATGTCTTGAAATGGTTAAAGGTGGATATGTCCCCAGGACCTGATCAGGTGTACCCGAGAACTCTGTGCGAAGCTAGAGAAGTGATTGCTGGGCCTCTTGCTGAGATATTTGTATCATCGATAGTCACAGGTGAGGTGCTGGAAGACTGGAGGTTGGCAAACGTTTTGCCACTGTTTAAGAAGGGTGGTAAAGAGAAGCCAGGGAACTATAGACCAGTGAGCCTGACCTCGGCGGTGGGCAAGTTGTTGGAGGGAATCCTGCGGGACAGGATGTACATGTATTTGGAAAGGCAAGGACTTATTCGGGATAGGCAACATGGCTTTGTGCGTGGGAAATCATGTCTCACAAACTTGATTGTGTGTTTTGAAGAAGTAACAAAGAAGATTGATGAGGGCAGTGCAGTAGATGTGATCCATATGGACTTCAGTAAGGTGTTCGACAAGGTTCCCCATGGCAGACTGATTAGCAGGTTAGATCTCATGGAATACAGGGAGAAGTAGCCATTTCGATACAGAACTGACTCAAAGGTAGAAGACAGAGGGTGGTGGTGGAGGGTTGTTTTACAGACTGGAGGCCTGTGACCAGGGGATTGCCACAAGGATCACTTTTGGGCCCTCTACTTTTTGTCATATATATAAATGATTTGGATGCGAGCATAAGAGGTACAGTTAGTAAGCTTGGAGATGACACCAAAATTGCAGGTGTAGTGGACAGCGAGGAGGGTTTCCTCAGATTACAACAGGATCTGGACCAGATGGGCCAATGGGCTGAGAAGTGACAGATGGAGTTTAATTCAGATAAATGCGAGGTGCTGCATTTTGGGAAAGCAAATCTTAGCAGGACTTCTACATTTAATGGTAAGGTCCTAGGGTGTGTTGCTGCACAAAGAGACCTTGGAGTGCAGGTTCATCGTTCCTTGAAAGTGGAGTCGCAGGTAGATAGGATAGTGAAGAAGGCGTTTTGTATGCTTTCCTTTCTTGGTCAGAATACCAAGTACAGGAGTTGGGAGGTCATGTTGTGGCTATACAGGACATTGGTTAGGTCACTCTTGGAATATTGCATGCAATTCTGGTCTCCTTCCTATCGGAAAGATGTTGTGAAACTTGAAAGGGTTCAGAAAAGATTTACAAGGATGTTGCCAGGGTTGGAGGGTTTGAGCTACAGTGAGAGGCTGAACAGTCTGGGACTGTTTTCCCGGGAGTGTCGGACGCTGAGGGGTGACCTTATCGAGGTTTACCCTGGGATAAGGGAGTCCAGAACTAGAGGGCATAGGTTTAGTTTGAGAGGGGAAAGATATGAAAGAGACCGAAGGGACAACTTTTTCACGCAGAAGGTGGTACGTGTGTAGCGTGAGCTGCCAGAGTAAGTGGGGTGGAGGCTGCTACAATTGCAACTTTTAAGAGGAATTTGGATGAGTATATGAATAGGAAGGGTTTGGAGCTGGGTGCTCGCACGTGGAACTAGATTGGGTTGGGACATCTGGTCGGCATGGACAAGTTGGAGTGAAGGGTCTGTTTCCATGCTGTACATCTCGATGATTATGTAACTCTATAACTCACTCGGGCTACCTGTTATTCTGCATATAAACTACACTGAAACCCTCGATTAGATTTCAGTCTGTAACACACTCTGGGGTATCTGTTATTGTACACAAAATCATCCCGAATCCCCTTGATAAAATTCCAATCTGTAACTGACTTCCAATTTTAAAGGACTCTGCACATTAGCCACTTCAATCGTTTGATTAGATTCCAGTCTGTATCACACTCCCGGGTATCTGTTAGTTTGTATATTAACCATCCAATCCAAACCCTGTTAAAATTGCCCATAGTGTTCAGGGATGTGTATGTGAGGTGCATTAATCAGGGGTATATGTGGGGAAATGGGTCTGGATGGGTTATTCTTCTGTGGGTCAGTGTGGTCTTGTTGGGCTGAAGGGCTTGATTCACCACTGTCGGGATTATATGAATCACCCGGAACCCTCTCGATTAGATTCCAACGTGTAACTCACTTCCATCTATGTGTGACTGGCATGTTTCAAAAACACCCCAAAACCTTCAATTCTATTCCACTTCGATAAACACGAGGCGCTGCATTTTGGTAAAGCAAATTTGAGCAGGATTTATACACTTAATGGTCAGGTCTGAGGGAGTGTTGCTGAACAAAAGAGACCTTGAACTGCAGGTTCGTAGCTCTGTGAGAGTAGAGTGGCAGGTGGATAAGATAATGAAGGCAGCATTTGGTATGCTTTCCTTTATTGGTCAGTGTTTTGAATATAGGCATTGAAAGGTCATGTTGTGGCTGGAATGGACATGGGTTAGGCCACTGTTGGAATATGGCGTGCAATTCTGGTCTCCTTCCTATCGGAAGGATGTTGTGAAACTTGGAAGGGTTCAGAAAAGATTTACAAGGAGGTTGCCAGAGTTAGAGGATTTGAGCTACAGGGAGAGGCTGAATAGGCTGGGGCTGTTTTCCCTGGACCATCAGAGGCTGAGGGGTGACCTTATTGAGTTTTATAAAATCATGACGGGCATTGATAGGATAACTAGACAAAGCCTTTTCCTTTGGGTGGGGAGTCCAGAACTAGAGGGCATAGGTTTAGTGTGAGAGGTAATATGAAAGAGACCTAAGGGGCAACTTGTTCACTCAGAGGGTGGTACATGAATGGAATGAACTGTCAGAGGAAGTGGTGGAAGCTGGTGCAATTGCAACATTTAAAATGCAGCTTGATGGGTATATGAATGGGAAGATTTGGAGGGAGATGGGCTAAGTGTTTGAAAAAGAGTCTAGGGTAGGTTAGGATATCAGGTCGGCATAGACGGGTTGGACCAAAGGGTCTGTTTCCATGCTGTACATCTCTATGACTGTATGACTCCGCGATTTTGTGACTCACGACTTGTTATCTGTTATGCTGTATGTCAACCACCTCAAACCTCTCGATTAGATTCCACTCTGTCCCTCACTCCTGGGTATCTCTTATGCTGTATGTAAACCCTTAACCCCTCTATTAGATTCCAGTCTGGAACTCACTCCTGGGGATCTGTTATTGGATCTATGAAGTGATCCTTGTTGGATGTTAGACCGAAGACAAGATAAACTAAATGGTCAAATGTTACATTGGGAGCAGGAACACAGAAAGCTGCTGGTTCATTTCTGTCCTGTTACATATCTCCAAGTTTCAGATTGGGGCTGAATTTCTGACACAATGGGGAAAGTCTCAAAAGCTGTTTACTGTCCTGCATGAATGCATCATCATAACATGAATTCTCTGGCAAGATAGGAAATGGAGACAGCTTCTGGAAGGTGTCTGTATCCCTGTGTGTGTGATTCGGTGTGTCTGTGATTCTGTGTGCATGTTCAATGTTTTATATATTTTCAAACTGTATTGATGTCGCCAGTCTCTCTTGCTTTTCCTTATTTATAAACTCAATGTCATCGTTTTGCTGATATAAAATGGTGGCTGTGGACAAATCTAAAATGTCTGCCTGACTGATTTGTGTCAGGAATACTTTCAGCAAGGGAGAGGGGGCAATGTGTCAAAAGTCATTTCCATTCATTGATGCCAGCAGAGATAGGAAATGGAGACAGCTCTTTGAAGGTGGTTAAAATGTAAATCCCAGAACCTGTTTACAGTGAATGCGGAGAGACAATGTGACATTCCAGTAAGGTCTGCCTTACTTTCCAAGCTCCTAATATATTAGAGAAACATAATATACAAAACCTGATAGAGCTCAGCCACTGAATTGTAGATTTGCAGCGTTGGATCAGAATTTTGCCTGGCCAGGCCTCATCCCAAATTGAAGGGTTTCTCAAATCCCACACTGACCTTTTGTGGGTTCAAATTGTGTGCCGTCTACAAATAAAAGAAAATAATGCACCTGCAATTGAACAAAGCTCTTTCTGGAACATTGTGCATCTCCTGTTTAAGTATCTTTCAACAGGATTGAAGATAAATGAGACAGTGAGAGATAGGTAGCACGATAACCAGAATGGCAGTGCAGTATAAAAGGTATAATAATAATTTCAGTGAAAGGGGAAAACAGAGGAGGAAAGTCCTCAAACAAGGAAAGTTGGGATTCAGTAAAGTTTTGTAGTTTGTGACTGCATTATGTTTATGTGAGTCAAGATTTCAAAGCACTTGGCCAATAGTACACTTTGTGACTCACTCCCAGTTACAAGTTATTTCACATAACAAGGTTAACATATCCCTCGATTAGATTCCAGGCTGTAACTCCCTCCGGGCTATCTGTTATTCTGTATCTAAAACTCCCTGGACCCCTCGATTAGATTCCAGGCTGTAACTAACTCCAGGGTATCTGTTATTCTGTACATAAACCATCTTAAATCCCCCGATTAGTTTCCAATCTGCAACACACTCCAGGCTATCTGTTATTCAGTAAGTAAATCACCCTGAACCCCTCGATTAGGTTCCAACCTGTAACACATTCCAAGCCATCTGTTATTCTGTATATAAACCACCCTGAACCCTGCAATTAGATTCCAGGCTTTAACTTAATGCGGGCTACCTGTTATTCTGTATACAAACCACCCTGAAACCCTCGATTAGATGCTAGGCTAGGCTGTAACTCACTCCGGGGTATCTGTTATTTGTATATAAAGCACACTGAACCCCTCAATTAGATTCCAGATTGTAACTCACTCCGGGGTATCTGGTATTCTGGATATTAACCATCCTGAACCCATTGATTTGATTTCCCTTCCTGACATGTTAAGCTCATGTTCCCAACACAATCTAATCTCAATAATGATCAATGTATCACTGGTCCTCCAATCTGCTGGCACTACCATCATGTTAACTTACTGATGTTTACGTACATGATCACCTGTAGCAGTGAGTCGCAGGTCGACAGTGTGGTGCTGAACACATTTGGCACATTTGCCTTAATCAGTCAGAGCATTCAATATAGGGGTTGTGGTGGTATAGTGCATCTGTACAGGATGTTGGTGAGGCCACTTTAAGAATACTGCGTACAACGCGGTTTTCTGCAGAAATGTCTTACACGTATGTTCCAGGACTGGAGGTTTGAGCTATAGGGAGAGGCTGATTAAATTGAGGTGTTTCCCCCTGGAGTGTCAGAGGTTGAGAGGCAGCATTATATAGGTTTATAAAATCATCAGGGGCATGGATATTCTGAACAGCCACGTTCTGCTCCCAAGGATAGGGGAGTCCAGAACAAGATAGAATAGGTTGGAGGGGAGAGGGCGAATCATTTAGAAGGGACCTGAAGGTAAATATTTCACACAGAGAGTGGTGTGTGTACAGAAAGTGCAGTCAGAGGAAGTGGTGAAGGCGGGTACAATCACAGGAGGAATATTGGCCAAATGCTGGCAAATGGGACTAAATCAGATTTGATATCTGATCGAGTGAACAGATTGGACTAATGGGTCTGTTTCCATTCTGCATGACTCTCTGATTATATAAGAGGGATGACGATTAATTCTGAAAGGACCTTTCAAGTCGGAATTCTCTTCAGTGGAATGGTATCGTGTCTCTATGGTCACATTGATTGAAAGCTGCGTTAGTTAAATATTTGTTAAAGAAGTGCACAATGGGACACAGACAGGAGAGTGGGGCTGAGACCACAACCTGATCAGCTACAATTTTAGTGCCTGGTGGAGAAGGCTCAAAGTATCTAATGACCGACTCCTGCTCCTCAGTCCCATGTTCCTGTGTTCCATCCAGCCCCTCAAACCTGCTGGACAGGAGCAGTTAGAGGTTACTTACTCCTATAACCTGTTGCACAGAAACACAGGAGACCATTCAGCCCCTCAGTACTGTCCCACGCGGTTTGAAGTGAATTGGGAAATGTAATTGGAAAACCCAGGCTGGGGACAAAACAGGCCCCTCATCTCTCTTCAAAGAGCTTCCCCTCTCTGCAACTTGTGCTTCATTTGTTGGTCATGTTGTACACCCAGATTCAGTGTGAATACAGCCACCATACCTCACTCAGGGATGGCTCACAAAATCCTCTGGTCTCCCTGTCTGCAACATTCAATAACAGAACATTCATGAAAATAACAGCCACTAACCTTCCAATAACAGAATGGGAGAACATCAGAAACAGGGGCATGTTGTTCACTCCCCAAGCCTGCCTTGCCCTTCTTTAAGATCATGACTGATCTGCTCTTTGTCTCAAATCCTCTTTCATACCCACTTCTTCATAGCCCTCAACTCTCTGGCAGGTCAATTTCCATCTACCTCCTCTTCAAATACGTTCAGTCATCTAGCTTCCCGAACACTCTTGAGAAGAGTAATCCTGACATTCAATCACACCTGTTTGAAGAAAACACTTGCTGCTCCTATATCATGGCCTATTGATGTGAACAAAAGAGGTTGTCACAAGGGTTCAGGCAAAAATGACTGGCCCCGATATCAAGGCAGTGGTTGACTTCTGTTGACATAAAGGAGCTTAACAAATCTGAACTTAATGGGAATCAGAGTAACCTCTCCAGTGTTTGTGGTCAAACATGGCACAAAGGAAGATGTTCATCATCTCAGTCCTGGGTCACCTCTGTGTGAGATCCTCAGGGTAGCTTCCTCTTCACAAACATCTTCAGCTGCTTCATCAATGTCTCCCCTCCCCACCCCCACCATAAGATCAGAAGTGGGGATGGTCCCTGAAGATTCCATAATGTTCAGAACATTTTGTCCCCCGTCAGCTCCTGAACTGGTCTTTGTCCATGTGCAGCAAGACCCAGACTCCATTGAGGCTTGTGCTGTTAAAGTTTCTGTAACATTCATGTAACAGCACTGGTGGGCACTGCACATTGCCACAGTAAAACAAGAGTTCATTCAACACCTCACGCTGGTTTCACAGGAATATGAGGAAGTCATTCAGTCCATTGACACTATTGGAGAAGAACAGCGACACCCCATTCAGTACCTTCAGCCTATTACTCAGGAAGAGAAGGAGTCTAGTGTGATGGGCCACACCAGAGCCCCTCGAAAATATTTGAAGGCGGTAGCATAGATTCTAATTTTTTTTTACTTTAAAGGAAATGTCAAGTGTGTGTTCCAGATGCAATGTGACTGGTCAAACTACTCGGTGTGAAGAAAAAAACACTATCTACTTAAACAAGAAAGTGAAAATGAAACCAAAGAAAGAGGAATTTAGAATAACGTAATTTCATTGGCCAAGTTAACAGAATACTAGATCTAGGAACTATTACTCATGAACTGTTCCAATATAGGAAACTCCCATAAAGACAGCCCTTGGCAAAAAGAAATATTCAGACACAGATTGTCACAAATATTTATCCAATCCAGGAATTAAAAACAGCATCAAGAGAAAATTCAGAGAGAGCAGCAACCAGGAAACATCCACTGAAGCTTTCAAATCTGTGGCGACCCCAATAGTTTCTGATGTTGCTGAGAAACCAAAACCCAGTGATCCTAATCTGTGAGAGCTGGTCACACCCATTCAGGCTGCATTAAAATAAACCCAAGGCCTCCCTAGCTGTTACTCAAGTGGTCTTAACTAACCAGCTTGGTAACAATCGTTCAATCTCTCTCATAAAAGAAGCCCGGACAAAATAACCTCTTAAAGCTGCAGTATTGTCATACTAGTCAGTACAATGAGCTGTCAAACAGGAACCAGGGTTAACCAGTCAGGCCCTTGGCCCTGTCCAATTGGACGAAGAAGAAGCCAGTCAGTCCCTTGAGTCACTTACACAGGAACAGCAGGACGCCATTCCCACCTCAATGCACTTACACGGGGGCAGAATGAGGTAAATTTTGCTGATTCCCGATGAATGTCTTATGCCCGAAATGTCGATTCTCCTAGTCCTCGGATGCTGCCTGACCCGCTGTGCTTTTCCAGCAATTGATGCTCTACTCTGATCTCCAGCATCGGCAGTCTTAAGTGTCTCCTAAATGATGCTCTAACATGATGACCAAGTGGAGCAGAGGCTGCACAGACAGAGTGCTCCACGTTGTTCCTCCTGGCTCCGTTGATTATGATACACACGTGGGACTTTAACGTGGTTTTTTTTTGTGGTGAGCAGGGAAGCCATATGTCTGGTGTGAAATCTCAAGAAGGCATCTTCCATCTCTGAGAAGACAGCCTGGTGTTCTCTATGTAGGGCGAAAGCTGGTGGGAATGGCTACCTGTTTCAGATGGAAGGTATTGTGGCTGCTGTTGGGGATTGTGAGCAACCTGACGTTCAGTGCAGGGTTCACTCACCGACTGCACAATAACGTGGGGAGAGTTAATTTAGGCATATAAACTATTAGGTAAGCTACGTTAGACTGATGAATGGACTCTCTAAGTTCAAATAATGCTGATCCTGTTCATGTTGATCTTGTCTAGGGCACGTCCTGTTCAGTGTAACCTGTGTGCCTTACTCTGTCCAAGTCTATTTCCACCCATATGATCTGTCTGGCCATGCTTACTATGATCTTCCTCCACTGCTCATAAACAAAGTGTTTCCCTGAACTGAGATACACGTGACAATAAATCAAACCAATCAATCCTGAGTAAAGTATGGAATTTCTCACCCTATCAATGTCTCTTTTGGAAATAAATGATCGCTGCCACTCCTCGTGTTTCAGCGTCACCATTTCTTCATCTCTCACAGCTCTACAGATTAAACACTCAGCTTATTCACGCTATCCCCATGTTACCATCACCCGTGTCTGTGGTAAGGAGATCATTCCTTACAAAGGAGATCAAATCTGTAGAGAGTGCCCCAAATGCTCTCTCAGCAAGGCTCAACAACAGCAGGAAGATGGCTTTACTTATGTACTCGAATCATCTTACAATGAAGGACGGCATACCATTGACTGCACCCATTACTTACACAGGGTTTGATTCAGAGCAGTCAGCATAGACTTGTGAGTGGGAGATCATGCTTCCCAAATTTCTTAGAGTCCTTTGATGAAGTTACCAGGACACTTGGTGAGGGCAGAGTGATAGACGTAGTCTCTATGGATTTCAGTAAGGCCTTTCATTAGGTTCCACACGGCAGGCTGCTCTGGAAGGTTCCATCACGTGGCATGTGGGGGTGGGGGAGCTGGCCAATTGGATACATGGTTGTTTTGATGGTAGGAAGCAGAGGGTTTAGTGGAAGGATGTTTGTCATACCAGCGGCTTGGTCCATTGCTGTTTGTTATCCATGATTTGGTTGAGAATGTACAAGGTATGATTAGTAAGTTTGCAGATGACACTAAAGTAATTGGGAGCATGATCAGTGAGGAAATTTATCAGAAATTGCAGCAGGACCTTAATCAGGTGGAAAATGAGCCGAGAAATGGCAAATGGAATTTAATATAGAAGCGTGAGGTCTTGCATTTTGGAAACTCAAATCAAGGAGGAGTTTCATCGTGAATGGGAGGGTCTTAAGGGATGCAGTGGGTAGAGGGACCTTGGGGTTCAGGTGCACGGTTCTCTAAGAGTGGAGTCACAGGTAGACAGGGCAGTGAAGAAGGCTTTTGGCACATTGGCCTTCATCAGGCAGGATATTGAGTATAGAGGTTGGGTCCTTATATTGCAGTTACACAGGACTTTGGTAAGGACGCACTTGGAGTATTGTGTTCAAATCTGTCAACTTGTTATGGGGAGGATGTTATTAAATTAGAAAGAGTGCAGAAGGAATTTACAAAGACGTTGCCAGGACCCAATGGTCTGAGTTATAGGGAGTGGTTGGACAAGCTAGGACCTTTTCATTAGCGCGTAAGAGACTGGGGGAGTCCTTATAGAGCTATATAAAATCACGAGGGGTACGGATAGGGTTAATGATCTCTGTCTTTTTCCAAGGTATAGAGTTTCGAGGATTAGAGGGGATCATTTTAAGGTTAAAGGGGAAGGAATGAAAGGGAACCTGAGGGGCCACTCCTTTACACAAAGGGCTGATACATGGATGATATGCCAGCAGATGTGGTTGAGGGGGGTACATTAACAACATTTCAAAAACATTTGGATAAATATGTGGATCGGAAAGGACTGGAAGGATATGACCCAACTGCAGGGAAATGGGGGGAACGTGGATGGACATTTACAAGGTGGAGTCGAACCCTTCTGTTAATTAAACCCAAACACTCAGAAAAGCTCGCCTCACCTTGTAATCTGTTAAAATATGAGTGACACATATCTCCTACATTCCACGATTTAAACAAAAATTATCCAGTTAGTTTCTTAACTTTAATAGTGAACACTAAACAAAAACTATTCACAAACACAAGCCCCTCTTGTTTTTGCTTCTTACTATCTGTCTCCAACTCTGTAAACATATGCTGTTCCAACAACCCACATATTAAAAATTACAATCTCAAGACCACACAGTCTCTATCTTCGGCGCTGTGTTCACTCTTCCAGCTGCTGATCTCCCCGGGTCATTTTTTTTATTGCAAGTAGGTTTACATGAACATGTATCTTTGATAGAGAGTGTTTGAGATGGCCAGTTAGCACTCCTGCTCTCCAGCAGTTACTCTGCTATTGGATGGCAGTGGCTCTCCCTCCAGTGTTCAAAATGCTGGGTTTATATACTCCCCATGATATAATAATTCTCATAATTTGATTGCTGTCCAGATGTCCAAACAATAATATTCAAATTCTGTCGGTTTCCGATATCCTGAGCGTTATTTAAACTTTTTGGTTGCATTTGAATGACTGTCAAAACAGCAACCAAAACTCAGGTATCCATTTCTCAGCTAATGGTGACATGTGGAACAGTGTGATCTTTAGCTGGCATCTGTGGCTTTAATTTCTATTCAACATACCCGATCTGTCTTAAAGTGTCCATAATTTTTTTTTGCTTCATTATATCTCCCCGCTTCAGAAAATAAAATGAACCAGCAGAATGAAAAGATGGCATCATTCCTTTTCCTCTAATTCTTAATCCCAACTATATGAAATACAAAAGTATTAATCTCAGTTATATCATTCATATTAATTCTGCACACCAACACAACACTGGTATAAGTCAAATCTTATCTACACTGCTTTCCTTTAAATCCGCGAAAACCCATCTGCTATCACATTGTAGGAGCCACAGCCTGTACATTTTGTGAGTTTAAAGTCGGTAAGGTAAGACTCCAATTAAATAGTCTCATGTTCTGGTCTTTAAATATTCGAAAACATGCGAGAGATTTGTCGTTGTCCACAACCATCTCCGACAATTTGTTTGTCACATAAAAATTAAAATATTGTCAGGCCAGTGTGAAACTTAATCATTCTTGTTCAATAATGGAGATTTTGTATTTTTTTTCTGGTGGATATTGAGTTTTTTCGACAAGTAGCCAATTAGCCATTCAATTCCATCATCCTCTTTCTGTATCAATACACCTCTGTCCCCTATATACCGAGCATCAAACACAATTTTCAAAGGGTTTCAGAATATTTGGTGTCGCTAAAGCTTGCGCGGTGATTAATCCTGCTTTAAATTTCTCAAATGCCTCCTGGCATTGTTCTGTCCACCACAATTCTGTGTTCTTCTTTAATAAATCCATCAGTGGTGACAATACGCTGCTGAAGTTTGGAACAAACTTCCAATAGAATCCACTCAGTTCCAAAAATCGAAGCACCCTTTTCTTCGAGGATTGTCGTGGAAATTCCTCAAATTCCTTCGTCTTTGTGTTCCATGGGGGTCAACCTTCCATGTTCAATGTAATGTCCCAAGAACGTCACCTCTGCCTTCGCGAATTCTGTTTTCTTTAAGTTTATTCATAAGTTTGAATCTTGTAAATGTTCAGCATGCTTTGCCAGCTGTAACAGGTGAGCTTTCAATCACTTGCTAAAGATCACTATATCATAGAGATAAGGTGCACAATTTGTTCATATGGCCACAACTCTGTTTCTGAGTCTTAAATGTGGCTGGTGCATTATTCATCCATATGAAATACTCGATGAAGTTTTTTGTCATCTCTGGTATCTTTACTAGATAGTTTAACTGACTCCACATTTTTTAAAAATTTGAATGGGGCCACTAAACCTGGCTTTGAAGGGATTTCCTACCGCTGGTGGCGATACTGATACGTCATTCCCACAGGAAATCTTCAAAGTTTCAGAGTTTTTATCTGCCACCTGCTTCACTCTATGCGATGCTCTTCAGATACTGTTTAGCAAACTCGCCTACTCCATCTACTCTCTCCTTCACCTCACGCACAGAATCCAGGTGTGAGATTTTCAACTTCGGATCTGTCAATTTATGTTTAATTAATTTCAAAGGACCTCTCACATCATGTACGAATATTAACTCAATGGAAGTAAAGTGAGTAGATTTATTTGGGACATCTCTAATGGCAAACAATTTAATGGGGCACCTTTATCCCAAACATTTGGCCAACCCTGACAGTACGCTGTTAACATAGTCTTCAACGTCTGATGCTAACTTTCCAAGGCTCCCTGGGATTCAGGATGGGACGCCCTTGATTTGAAGTGCTGTATGCCTAAGCCATCCATGACTTCCTTAAACAGCTGAGTGGTAAAATGAGACCCTTGGTCTGACTGAATCTCTCTGGGCAGCCCACAGCGAGTAAAGAAAGCTACCAACTCCTCCACTTCCCTTTTTGCCTTGACACTCCAATAATTGAATTGCCTCTGGAAATCTGATAGACACATCCAATATCGTCAGCGAATATTGGTTTCCACTTTTACTTTAGAAAGGGGAGCGACACAATTAATCATAACCCACGTGCAAGGTTCTTTGAATGCAGGAATTGGCAAGAAAGGTGCTGGTTTTATGACTGCCTGTTATTTACCTACCATTTGGTATGTACGTCATGTAGAAGAAAAATTAACAGCGTCCCTGTGCATTCCAGGCCAGTGGAAATGCTTCTGTACCTTAGCCTGAGTCTTCTGCACACCTAGGTGACCGCCTGCAGTTAGTTTATGTGCTACCTGTAACACTGTCCATTGCTGCTAATACAATCTGGTGCACTTCAGCCCATTTCCCTTCTGCACGAACCTTTCGGGGTCTCCATTTTAATTTTATGATTCTATCTTTAAGTTAATAACGTTCAACAATATATTCTGATTCCTTTTCTGTGTGTGTGTGTGTGTGTATGTGTGTGTATATATCTGTTGTCAGTCCATTAGCCTTTCAGGACTAAACCCCTCTGCCTGATCCTCTGCCTGTTCAGGTTTTTCCTGCACCGTTACATCAAACAGGGGGTCAGTTCACTGAGCATCAATCCATTTGTCTTTTTCGTTCGTTTTTCTTCCTGCTGTAACTTATGACAGTGGGATCTTGTTACTACACAGTCTGGAAATAATTCCTGGGTAATTTTCTTTTAACTCCCCAATTCCCTAGTCTTCCTTTGGCTTCTCCACCACAAGGGGTGCCTATCCCTCCTCACCTCCTGCTAAATCGTTCCCAAGAACAAACTGTATTCCTGGAACTGACACTCTGTTACTCACTCTCACTGTTACTTCCCTAATCTTGATTTGGCATTCCATCCTGATGTTACACAAGGGAATGCTTAATTTCTGTCCCCTTTCCACAAATTAACACGCTCTTGCTTAACACGTCAGAAAGAGTGAAAAAACTTTCATCTCTTCCTTTTTAAGGGTGAGAGAAATTGAGGGCTGCAGATGCTGGAGATGAGAGTTGAAAAGTGTGGGGCTGGAAAAGCACAGCACGTTGGCAGCATCTGAGGGGCAGGGGCGTTGACGTTTCAGGCATAAATCCTTCATCAGGAAAGTGGGAGGTAAGGGAGGGGGAAGGAGGTTGAGAAATAAATGGGAGAGTGGGGGTGGAGCTGGGTGGAAGGGAGTTTGGAAGGCGATAGGTAGATGCAGGGAGGGTGTGATGGTGATAGGTTGGACAGGAGGGTGATAGGACTCCTATCGGTGGTAGGACAGCTGAAACCCTCAAACTGTACAGCATCAATGTTGACTTCACCAAATTTCGAATCTCCCCTCCACCAACCTCTCCCAGATCCAACCGTTCAACCTAGCACTGCCCTCTTGGACTGCCCTAACTAGCCATCTTCCTTTCCACCTATCGACTCTACCTTACCCTCCGACATATCACTATCACTCCCACCTATATCATCTTATTGCCTTCCCAGCGACCCTCCCACCACCTCAGCTATTACCCTCGTATTTATCTTTGAGCCCCCTTGTCCCCCCACCATGTTCCTGACGATGGGTTTCTGCCTGATATTCGATTGTCCTGCTGTTTGGATGCTGCCTGATCTGTTGTGCTTTTCTGGCGCCTCACTTCTCAACTATTAGAGTCTGAGCAGATCCCATATCTTACAAAATTATAACTTCTTGTCCTTCTCCCCCTGTTCTTTCTGAGTAAACTTTATCTACAGAGGTGAATTCTTTAGAGAGATCAGGCACTGCCTCCATACCCAGCCCTTGCCGAGGCTGTGCAATTTCCTGCAGCTCCTCGGCTCTACTTGGGGTCTCCTTTAGCAGTTTCACTAATGCCACTGGGCTTAGCCTCTTCTACCACATCTTTCCCCAAAGTGTCTTCCTTTAACGCCCAGCACGGTGTGTCCCAGCTTACTGTAGTGAAAACAACTTTTTCCCTGTGCCCTTCTTAAACCACCAACACTGTAATTTTATGTGTTCCACTCCCTTATAGTGAGAGCACCTGAGGCCTTTCACCACCTTTCAACCCCCTTGGGCTTCTGTTTTCACCTGTGGTAAACTATTGTGAGCTACTGTTCGCTTTGTAATGTGTGATCGTCCCTTCTCCCAATTTCTATCCCTCACAGGATGAAATTCCTCCCAGAAGCTAAATTTCATCACATGTCCCAGTGCATATTTACCTGCCATTTCTGCCGTGCTTCTCACTTCTTGAACTTCCTATTCAGTCACATGAATTCTTACTATCTCTGAAAGTGAGTCTTTTAACTTCTCCAGCAGATTAGTCTCTCTTCAAGCCTCACAGGTCTTATCCGTTTTTAAGGCCAGCACCCACCTGTCAAAATGACTGTGGTTAATTCTTTCAAACTCAATATAAGTCTGACCTGGTTCCGTCTCTATTTTTTGAACTTCTGTCTATATGCTTCTAGTACCAATTCATAACCAATCAAAATAACTAATTTGACATCTTGATAATCTCTTGATCCCTCATCTGACAGCGCTGCGCATACCTCACCAGCTGTGCCCACCAGCTTAGTCTGAACTGGTATTACCCACAAGTTCACTGGACATGTCATCTGCCTAGCCATTTTTTCAAATGAAATGAAAAAGGGTTTGACAATTTTCTCAACGAAATATGGCAAGTTACTAACCTAGTTGTATACATCCCTACGTTCTCCCTTCATCTCCATCCTGTTAATTTAAATTTCTTGTCTAATTCCCAACTTCTGAATTTCAATTCCCCTCTCTCTTCCTTTTTCCTGTCTTTCTCTTTCGTCTCTCTCTGTTTCCATCCCTTTATTTATCTTCTAACTCCAGTTGCCACATTTGCAATTTAAGTTTTTATAATACTTCTGCAGTTGCCTATTTCTCTGATGCATCAAAGTGCTTAACCAACTCCATTACAATTTCAGCTTCCCTTTTGTCCCTGGTTAAACCCAATTCCAACCTATTTGCTAATTCTAAAAAATGTCCTCCTTCTGTCTTTCTAAACTTCCTTCGAAAATTTGGGAACCTCTTCAGTAATGTTAAAAGCAATTTCCCTCACTTTTCATTTAACTAACCACAAGTAACAAAATTAAACAAACTTTCCCACTGGTTTTATTTGAAGATCAAAGTCACTAATTGCAATGAGTTGGAATTTGCTGGGACCTGTTGTATCTCAAATCTGTTCAAGTCGGTCCAAGTGCCACACAGCAAGGCCCCAAACTGTTATGACATCAATGTTGAACCCCTCTGTTAATTAAAATCACACACCCAGAAAAGCTCACCTCACATCATAATCTGTCAAAACGTGAGCGACAGAGAACTCCTAAATTCCACTAATAAACAACAAATAACAATTCATATGTATGCAAGTTAGCTCACTGAGATTGAAGGTTTGTTTTCAGAAGTTTCGTCACCATGACTTGGTGACATCATCAGTGAGAGTATCTGCTGAAGTGCTGGTGGTATGTCCCGCCTCTTTATTTATTGGTCTTGGTTTCTTAAAGTGGGTGATGCCATTTCCGGTTTTTTAACAAGGATCTAAATTGATGCGTTTATTGATGGACTTCTGGTTATAATACCATTCCTCTAGGAAGGTCCTTGCGTGTCTTAGTATGTGTGTGTGCTTTGTCCCAGTCAAACTGGTGCCCTTCTTTGTCTGTATGTATGGAACATAGTGATAGTGGATCATGTCTTTTGGTGGCTAGTTGGTGTTCATGTATCCTCGTAACACAACAACAGGACAGTTTCAATGGTGGAAAAATGATTTTATATACACTGTTTAATCAATGTGTGTGTGCAGATAAGTCGCATTTTTCATATGTGCACAACACATTGTAAATGAACAACAGAGACACAGTTAACGAAAAATGATGCATATGATGTATACAATTGATAAAACATTAAAACATGATTTGATCCTCTCAATGTTCCCTCCTTTTCTGGAATTCCCTACTCTACTCTCTCATTCTAACCAGGATGTGTGCTCCAAATTCTTGATTCTAGTGTCCCAAATTATTCCAGTTAACCCCCTTCAATATATTGGCCTGTTGGGTTCTTTCCAAAGCTAGTGTCTGTCATATTACTGGAGATAAATATTCTGGCATCAGACTTAGCATTTGAACATATTACTCTGTTGTACATGCACTGGACCAAGGACCACAGCACACAGGCATTGCCAAAACATTGGGGGATGTTCATCTACTTCTTTCGACAATGTAGCTTTCTCTCTTTTCCACATCTCCAGATCCCTATCCTCTCTCCCTTTCTCCCTTTGTATCTAGTTAAGAAATCCACCAATTATTCTTCGTGTCCCGTCTCCCAAAATTCCTTCTTTCGGTTTATATCTAATGCTCTTTCAAGATGTCCCAGCAAATTCCCTGCAGAAACCTCCTTCCTAACATCTGAGAGCTTGTGACAACATTTACAGAGCTTTCCCACAGACTGCACAGAAACATCGGTAATGGAAAACACATTGAGCCTCCCCATTCTAGTTCATGGACAATCTCTCCTCAATGCACTTACCCCACATGATATACATATCCATTAATGTGAGTAACCTTGGGAAGCTATAAAATAGGCGGTGCAGTAGTACGTTTGGTCCATCGAGTTTGCTAACCAATTCAATATAATGATGGTTGGCCCTTCATTTCCATACCATACTCCTGCTCTCCTACCATCCCTTTACTGTCTCGAAATCCTTATTTATAATCAGTGTCTCAGTTTCCAGGTGCGAGAGAATTCCCCAGGTTCCCCAGTCATTGAGAGCAGACATTTATTATCATCTCAATGCAGAGTGACTGCCTGTACCTAATACTGTGGTCCCTTGTTTTACAAGTCCCAGGCAGAGGAATTATCAACCCTGCTTCCAATCTGTCTCACCCTGTCAGAGTTTTATATATCTCACTGAGATCTCCACTCATTTTCCTAAAACCATGGAATACTTGCCCAGTCTCCCAAAATCTGCTCCCACAACAAGCCCGTCATCCCAGAGATCAGTCTGGTCATCCTTCACTGCTCTCCATCAATGTCAGGTTTGTCCTTTATTAGGTAAGGAGACCAAAACTCCCCACAATAGTGCACAATGTTCAAGATGATATCTCACCAAGTCCCTGTACAGCTGCAGGAAGACACCTTTTCTCCTGGACTCACATCCCCGTGAAATGAAGGTCCACACATCATTTATCTTCCTCACTGCTTTCTGTTTCTGCAATATTCCTTTCAGCGACTGGTGTACAAGGAGATGCAGATCCTTTTCAATGTTACAGCTCCCACTTGTTGGGTCTGTGTACACTGGGCAGCATGACAATGCCATGCCCAGTATTGACTTCTGGTTACAGAACTCACTGCACTGCAGGGGTCTCAGAGGTTTATGCAGAAGGAAACAACAAAAAGGAGCATACGTCCCTTTGTATATCAACATGTTTCAACCAATCCTTTCCAAATGGTAGGCTGACAATTTATCGTTTCCACCAAAGGGCACACCGTCACCTCTATCCACATTGTTCTCCATCTGTCACGTATTTACCCATTCACTCCACTTGTCTTAGCCTTCTCGGTGCTTTTTTATAACCTCCTCACCCACTCACAATCCCATATCCGTTAGTGATGTCAGCAGGCTGGGATATATTGTATCTGATTCCAGTAACCAAATGTTTAAAGGGCATTGTGAACAGCTGGGCCCCAAGCACCGATCCCTGCGACACCTCAGCAACCGTCCTCTGTTAATTTCTATTAATTTATTTCGTGAATCTCGGAGTCACTGGCTGGGCCAGCATTTATTGCCCGTCCCTAGTTGCCCTCGAGAAGGTGGTGGTGAGCTGCCTTGTTGAACGCTGCAGTCCACCTGCTTGGTTGACCTCAAATGCCATTAGGGAGGGAATCCCAGGATTCTGACCCAGTGACTGTGAAGGAGCGGTGATAAAATTCCAAGTCAGGATGGTGACTGGCTTGGAGGGAACCTGAAGATGATGGTATTCCCATACATCTGTAGCCCTTGTCCTTCTAGATAGACATGGGAGTTGTGAAGATGGTCTCTAAGGATCTTTGGTGGATTATTTTATTGCAGCATGTAGATAGTAAAACACTGCTGCTGCTGCTGAGCGTTGATGGTGGAGCATTGTGGATGAAGGGACAGTCAAACTGGCTGCTTTGTCCTGGATGGTATAAAGCTTCTTAAGTGTTTTTTCTATTTTTTTAAACAGACAACACAGTGTCAGTGCTCTGATCAGAGGAGACTCTAAATCTCCTGGTTATATATATTTAACCAGCCAGTACAGAGTCAGTTCCTTGACTGAGGAGACTGTAAATTAGATTAGATTACTTACAGTGTGGAAACAGGCCCTTCGGCCCAACAAGTCCACACCGCCCCGCCCAAGCGCAACGCACCCATACCCCTACATCTACCCCTTACCTAAGACTACGGGCAATTTAGCATGGCCAATTCACCTGACCTGCACATCTTTGGACTGTAGGAGGAAACCGGAGCACCCGGAGGAAACCCACGCAGACACGGGGAGAATGTGCAGACTCCACACAGTCAGTCGCCTGAGGCTGGAATTGAACCCAGGTCCCTGGCGCTGTGAGGCAGCAGTGCTAACCACTGTGCCACCGTGCCGCCAGCTTCTTAAGTGTTATTGGGGCTGCACTCATCAAGACAAATTGGGAGTCTCCTATTACACTTCTGACTTATGCATTGTAGATGATGGACAGACTTTTGGAAGTGAGTTACTCGCCGCAGTATTCCCAGCTTCGGACCTGCTCTTATAGTTACTGTGTTCATGTGGCGAGACCAGTGAGTTTCTGAGCAATGATTACCCACCAGGAATTTGACACTGGGGGATTCAGTGATAGTAACACCATTGAATGCCAAGTGGCAGGTTAGATTGTACTTTACTGGTGATGGTCATGGCCTGGCATTCGTGTGGCCTGAATATTACTTGCCACTTGTCAGCCTGGATACTGTCAAGATCTTGTCTCATTTGAACATGGACTGCTTCAGTATCTGAGGAGCCACAAATGTTGCAGAACATTGTACAATCATTGGCGAACATCCCTACTGCTGACCTTAAAATGGAGGGAAGGTCATTGATGAAGTAGCCCTGAAGAAGTTTTCGATCACTGCCCGAGGGACTCCTACAGACTTGGAGCTGACTTGACTGACCTTTATCAACCATGACCACCTTCCTACGTGTCAGGTATGATTCTAACCAGCGGGGAGTTTGCCCCGATGCCCATTGATTCCTGTGTTGCTAAGGCCCCTTGATACCACACATAGTCGAATGCAGCCTTGATTTAAAGGGATATCGCTCTCACCCCACCTCTGGAATTCAGCTCTTTTGTCCATGTTTGAATCACGGTAATGAGGTCAGGAGCTGAGTGGCCCTGGTGGAGCCCAAACTGGGCGTCATTGACCAGGGCATTACTGAGCAAGTGCTACTTAAAAACACTGAGACCTTCCACCACTTTACTGATGATCGAGAGGAGACTGATGGGATGGCAATTGGCCGGATTGGATTTGTTCTGCGTTTTACATACAGGAACAATGATTACTTGGGGTAATTTTCCACGTAATCAGGAAAAGCCATTGTTGTAACTGTATTGAAATGGTTTGGCTAGGGGAGTGGCAAGTTATGGAGCACAAGTTGTCAGTACTATTGCCAGAATGTTGTCAGAGTATGGACTCTTTGGAGAGTATCCAGTATCTGCAATCGTTTCTGGATATCGTGTGGACTGAACCAAATTGGTTGATGACTGGTAACTGAATTGCTGAGGACCACTGGAGGAGGCTGAAATGGATCATCCACTCCGCATTTCTGACTGAAGATTGTTGCGAATGAATCAGCCTTATCTTCTACACTGAAGTGCTGGGCTCTTCCATCATGGAGGAAAGGGTTATTTGTGGAATCTCTTCCTCCAGTGAATTGTTTCATTGTCCCCAACGTTTCTCGGCTAGATGTGGAACAACTGCAGAGCTTAGATCTGTTCCTTTGCTTGTGGGATCACTTAGCTCTGTCTATCACTTACTGCTTATGCTGTTTGGCGCATAAGTAGTCCTGATTGGTGGCTTCACCAGGCTGACACCTCATTGTCAGGTATGCCTGGTGCAGTTCCTGCCATCCTGCACACTCCACTGAACCAATATTGATTCTCTAGATTGATGGCAATTGTGAGGGGGATATGCGGGAGGCCATGAGGTTATGCAGGAGTACAACTTGGCTGCTATTGATGACTCACGACACCTTATGGACATCCAGATTTGAGCTGCTAGATCTGTTCGAAGTCTGCCCTGTTTAGCAACGTGATAGTACCACCCAAAATGGTGGAGATTATTCTCAATGTGAAGGTGTGATTTTGTCTCCACAATGACTATGTGGTGGTCTCTCTTACCGATAATATCATGGACAGATACTTCTGTAATTGGCAGATTAGTAAGGCTGTGTTCAAGTTTGTATTTTCCTCATGTTGGTTCTTTCCCCACCTGCTGCAGAACCAGTCGAGCAGTTATATCCTTTGGGGCCTGGCCAGCTTGCTGTAATGCTGTCGCTGAGATACTCTTGTTGGTGAACATTGAAATCCCCCACCCAGAGTAGATCTTGCGTCCGTGCTACCCTCAGTGCTTCCTCCAAGTGTTGGTCAGCATGGAGGAGTACTGATTCATCAGTTCAGAGAGGCTGGTACATGGTAATCAGCAGGAGTTTTCCTTTCCCATGTGCAAAGTAATGCCATGAGACTTCATGGGATACGGAGTCACTGTTGAGGACTCCAAGAGCAATTCCCTTCAAACTGTATCCCACTGTGCCACCACTTCTGCTGTGTCCGTCCTGCTGATAAGACAGGAGATATTCGGGGTAGGTAATGGGGTGTCTGCGATATAGTCATACTCACAGAATCATACCTTACAGACAATGTCAGGCTGTTGCTTGACGAGTCTGTTTATTTCTACTCACCGTTTCCTGCCAGCTGTCCCATTCTAGAAACATAGCAATATATTAGACCCCAATCCACTCAGATTTGATTTTGCAAATTGGGCTTGGAGCTTTACCAAAATCTTTCTAAAAATCCACATGTTTTACATCCATTGTTTCTCTTTCATTTGTCTCCCATTTTGTTTCTCAAACATAATTCCCATTTCATAAATCTACGTCAGTGTTGCCTATGACCATTACTTTCAGCCACAATAATTTCTCCTAAACCATTTACTTACTATGTTCTATGTTCAATGTACTCTATCATTTTCCTCCACCAGACTCGGTTTTCCTTGTATTGTTTGAAAGTTCTGTGAAGACAGAACTGAAGTAGTGGCTTCATAGTTCTGCCATTTCCCTGTTTCCCATTCTCTATTCTCTGGTTTCAAACTGTAAGGAAACTGTACTTGTTTTCTCATATTTCTCACATTGACATAATTTAACCAGCTATTACAGTTCACTCTTTTAACCCTTGTGAATATACTCTTCAGAAAGCCATCAATTCCTGCCTTAGACTGCTCAACAATTGACCTTACACACCATACACTCACAGGAGCACAGACTCTGTGCCAACAGAAATACAGCACAATCTATATTAGTCCCACTTTCCTACACCAGGCCCATAGCCTGGAATGTTATGACACTTCCACGTGCTCGTCCAAATACTTTTTAATGATTGTGAGGTTACCCGTGATAATCCCCCTTCTCAGGAAGTAATCCCAGAACCCCACATCCTCAAGGTGAAAAAAATATTTAAATCCTCTCTGAACCTCAAACTTTTCACTTTAAATGTGTGCTCATTTGTTCTTGACCCTCTGACTAAAAGGAACAGCTGCTGTCTTTCCACCCTGTCCATGTCCCTCATAATCTTATCCTTCTGAATCCCTGACCCCTCAGCTTTCTCTGCTCCAAAGAAAACAACCCGAGCTTATCCAGCCTATCTCCATAGCTGATATGCTCCATCCAGGGAACATCCTGGTGAATCACCTCTGCACCCTCTCCAGTACAATCACATCTTTCCTGGAATGTGGCTCCCAGAGCTACATACAGTACTCCAAAGCCCTGTATTGCTCTTATAATCTACTCCTGATTAGGAAATGCTACACCCAAGGTCCAATTCTTAACTAGTCCATTAACCTGTCCAGTCACATTCAGGGATGTGTGGAGAAGCACACCCTGAGGTTCCCAGTGTGCTGCCATTCATTGAGTCCTCCCCTGTCTGGTTCCTTCTCCCAAAGTGCATCAGCTCATATTTATCAGGGTTACATTCCATCTGCCATTCATTTGCCCATCTGACCAATCATCTGCATCTTCCTGTAACTTAAGGCCTTCCTCCTCACTGCGAACCATCCGGTCAATCTTAATGTCAAACATACAGTTACTTATCACACCTCCCCCACTCTCCACCTAGCCCTCTCCACATTCACATCTTTTTTTATGAATAACACAAACAATAAGGGACATAGCACTGATCCCTGTGGTACACCAGGGGACACTGGTCTCCAGTCACACAAACAGCCTTCTCCCACCACCCTCTGCCTGCTGCCATTAAGACATTTCTCCTTGTAACCTGTCAAGGTATCCTTCATATTGTGAGATTTTACATTATTTCTCAGTATCCCGGCTGGAAATTTGTCAGAGACCTTCTTACAAAACTAAACAATCGACCTCCTCAAACTAATTCAATCAAATCCATTAGATGCGACTTCCTTCTGATAAAGTCACGATGATTATCTCTGATCAAACCTTGTGACTCTGATTGGAATTCGATTTTCTCCTTCCCTATTTTATCCTGTAGTTTCCTTAACAGTGATCTAATACTCACTCGTCTATAGTTCCCTTGTCTATCTCTCCCACCCTTACTGTGAAGTGGAATCGTATTCGCAGTCCTCCAGTTCTCTGGCACCTCCCCTATGATCAGATTCTAATTAAAATATTCAATCAGGGTCATTCCTCCCTTGACCCCAACAGCCGCCTGTGATACAACTCTTTCAGACATGGAGATTGGTCCTAATTTGTACAGAACAAAGCCTCAAATCCCTACTCGTATTTTACATCAATCTGTTCAAGAGTTGTCCAGTCCATCTTCTTGAATTCTGTACCTGCATCCTCCTTCTCCCAAGTCAAATAGATGTGAAGGTCTCATGTTACAATCCATCAATATTCTCCCGCTTGACACACAGATTGCCCCTTTGGTTTCTAATGAACACTGACTCTTTGCTGATTATTCTGTTTGACTTGTCCGTGTAGAATATCGTGGGATTCTCCCAGATCTCGCCTACTTGTACTTCCTCATGTCCCTCTGTTATTCAGTCCTTTCGATGTTTCTAAGATTCACTACGATCACCTCTCATGTTTCGAAACTTCAGATTACAGGCTGAGTTACCCCGTCAGACAACCTTGCCAACTTAGGGGTTAATGTGGAGAATAGCTTTTGCAGTTCCTCTGTAGTCAGTATATTCTTTCTTAGATTGGGAATCCGAGCGATACACAATATTCGAAGTGTAGTCTCATTAACACTCGATGCAACTGGTGTACGACATCCTCTATCTTCCAATTACATTCACATGAATGTAAACCTAATTTTTCTTTCCCATTTGTATATGTTCTTCCTAATACCTCTCAGTTTAACTTTTCTTATGAGCTCAGTGTGTGAGTTCTTTTAAAAAGCTCATGAATATCCAACTATACATTATCCATTTGTTGTTCATTGCCTATGTCCACAAGAATCATCTTCAAACCATTCCAAAAAAATGTTTGCCACTGCTGGTTTTCCATCCATCGGTGCATTCTCACACTCCCCAGTTATGTTTTTACCTTCTAAATATCTAGTAGCATGTTCTTTGTAATCGAGTCCAGGAGATACCTGACTGCGGATGACAGGTTAACTGGTCTGTAGTTTACCATTCTCCAAATTCATCTCTCCTTAAACTGTTGGATAATATTTATAACCTTTGCCTTATCCAGATTGGATAAATGCATTTCGGGAATGTGTCGGAAAATAAAGTGAAAATCCGCGATGCAATCAACATGTCTGTTGCTGCTTCCTCTGAAAATCTTGTTTGAAGTACATCTAGTCTGTCAGATTTATAAATACTCAATTCAGCTTTCTTTTCAAAGATGACCTCATCACTGATAAGAATGATCTTAGACTTTACTTACACAAGTCCCATGGTCACTTGGTATTTCTGGGAGAATTTCTGGACATTCTTCCATGGAGATAGACACAAAGGAACTGTTTCTTTTCCCTGCGATTTCTCTGTAATCTGAAATAAATTATCCTGTCTGCACACCAACTGTTCCACATTTGACTTTGTTTTTATTTTTTTCATACATTGATAGATGCTTTCTAGCAGTCTTTATCTTTTTCTTCCGTTTGCATGCTTTTTCTCTTTCTGATTTTGGTCATCCTTTGCTGGGCCCTACATTTCTCTGAATCCACGGGCTTACTGCAACACTTGGCATTTTTCTAAGCTGCTTCCTTTCATCGAATAGGTCGATGAAGGTGGGGTTGAAAGTGATAGTCCGAGAGGAAGGTGCACCAGATTGATAGGAAGGAAGGTGGACACATAGGAACATTCAAAAGGGCGGTGCTGACTTGGAAGGTTGGAGTAGGATAAGGTGGGATTAGGGGAAATGGGGAAATTAACTATGATCCCCTGTGGTTGGAGGGTCCCAAGGCAGAAGAGGAGGCTTTCTTACTCCAGCATTCTGGTGGCTCCGGTTAGGCGATGGAGCAGGCCCAGGACTCTCATGTCCTTGGCAGAGTGGGAAGGGGATTTAAAGTGCTCAGCCACTAGGCGATGGAGTTGTTCAATGTAGTTGTCCTAGAGATGTTCCCTGAAATCATCTACAAGTTGACCTCCTGCCTCGCCAATGAAGAGAAGACCACATTGTCTTTAATGGATGCAGTAGATGAGGCGTTCTGTCTCCCTTCATCACCTTTCACTTTCAACCCCACCTTCATCTACCTATCGTAATCCCAGCTACCTCCCTCCTGCCGCACCCTCTTGTCATTTATCTCTCAGCCCCCTAGGCCCATAAGCTTCATTCCTGATGAAAGGCTTATGCCTGAAACATCGATTTATCTGCTCTTAGTATGCTGCCTGACTGTGCTTTTCCAGCACCACACTCTTCGACTCTGATCTTCAGCATCTGTCATCCCCACTTTCTCCTCACACCTTCATGGTCTGCATGACTCAGATTTCAAATGGTTACTTCAAATACAACAAAAAACTGTCGTGTACTCAAACAGCATAAAAGAAAACCAATACATTGTGGTCACTGTTCCCAAAATATCCTTGCCAGCAAAATTTTCAATTAGCTCTTCTGATCACTCAACACCAATTCCTAAATAACCTGATCTCGAGCTCAGTGCTGAACATAATGTTCATGTAAACCATCTCACACGCGGTCATGAAATCCATTTTCCCAGCATTAGCATTCAGTTGGGTTAACACAGTTTAGATATAATTTAAGCAGTATATTATTACTGCAGTACCCACAAATGTGTATATCTCATTTCCTGTTTTATCATATGTCCAGCATTTATATTGCAGCTTTCACTTTGAGATATAACTCCCATCAATGTTTGCTCCATCTTACTAGATTCTGTGGAATCTGAGCGATGTGGGCTCTGGAGAGATTAATAGTAGAGATCATCTCGCCACATCATTTATGATCTTCTCTAACTTTAATTTCTCCAGATCTCCCGTGATGCTGATGGGGTAGAGAAGGGCAATGATTTTCCAACAATGCTCTATATTCCCCCAGAGAGCTGGGACTGCTCTAACCTGGGTGGGAACCTTACAACAGGCTGGTAAAATGTTGCTGCTGCTGTACAGGGTCTTAGTGAGATCACATCTGGAGTAGTGTGTACAGATTTAATCTCTTCAGTGAAGAAATGATGTTGTTCCATTGGAAGCAGCTCAGAGATGGTTCCCTCAACTGATTCCTGCAATGAAGGTGCTAGCTTATAACGAAAGGATGATCAGGTTGATCCAGTAGCCATTGGAATTTGCAAAAAATAAGGTGACCTTATTTCAACATAGGTGACAGATGTAGTCAACGAGTGAAGCGAATGACACAGATAGTGGAGGAACCATTCCGTTCTCCAGTGTGTTATGCAGGAACAACAGAAGGATAATCAAGCCTTCGACCCTGTTACACCAAAACAGGATGAGGCTATTCAGCCCCTGGAACCTGATATACATTTACAGAAGGAGGCCAATTAGCCATTCAACCCTGTAGCAGTAGGCCATGCTGCACCAGTATCCTGTTAAACAGCAACAGGATCAGTCCATTCAGCCTCCTCAAGTCTGTAACATAGGAACTGGAAGAGGTCACACAATGACTGGAGATTGTTACACTGGGATAACAGGAGGCCATTCAGACCCACTGAGCCGATTGCAAGGGAATTAGATAAGGATAAAAACTATCTGAGACTTCTTTAATGAGAAAGGAAGTAGTAATTTCGACACGTGTCTGTTGTATGGGAACAAGATAAGACCAATCAATCCCTCGGAACCATCTCCCGGATACATGAGGAGACCGTTCAATATTTCAATGGAGAAGTATGAGAAAACCTATCAGCCCATCAAAATGTTAGAGAGCAACAGTAAGATTCCATAATCTCCCAATCCTCTAAAGGATCAACGGGCGCAGATCATTCTGGCCTTGGAGACGACAACATGGGAACACCAGAAAGACGTCAGCCCATCGAGTTTGTCCACCAACAGGATGGTGAGTCCATTCAGCCACACATGACTCTTACTCAGTAATTGGAGCAGATCTCTTAAAAACGTGTGCCCATTAAATAGGAATTCAAAGAAAACGTGAAGGTTTTCGAAAGGATGAACTTATAATAATGGTTTACATTAGGGACTAAAGTGTAACAATAAACCATTGTAATTTAAGGCAAATTGTTAGAGTCCATTGTTCAGGACATTTGCAAAATTAAACCACAATCCGTCAGAGTCAACATGGTTTTACAAAGGACAATCAAGTTTGAAGTGTTTGCTGGAGTTATTTGAAGATGTCACAAAAAAGGTGGATCGTGGGAGATGGAACATCTCAGGTCTTCCTGAAGGCATTGGATGTGTCGCTTCTCCAAAGACTAAGTGGTAAGAGCACACAACATGGGTTTAGGAGTAGTTTATTCGCTTGGATGGAGGATTGGTTAACCAACAAAATGCAGTCAGATGGAATAAATGTGTCATTTTATTTTGGCAAATGCAATTTGTGGGGTGCCATTGATTTCAGTACTCATGCCTCAACCATTTGCGATCGATGGTATTACTGTACTCGGTTGATGGGATAGAAAATACAATGCCACATTTTCAGATGACTCTCACATCGGTGGGAAATTACTTTGGAATGACGATGCAAGAGATTTCAAAACTATATGGATAGGTTGCGTGAATGGGCCAAAAGTTAGCAAGGAATATTAAAGGGAATAAATATGGGGCTATTCATGTTTGCCAGGATAATAGAAAGACAAATTATTATCTAAATGGAGAGAAAGTTCAAAGTGCTTAGGTGCAGAGGGATCTGGGTGTCTGCTTGCATATCACAGAAAACCTGCCTGTGGGTACTGCAAGTAATGAGAAATACAAGCATAATTTCAGTGTTTATTTATAAAAGGATAGAGTAGAAAGGTAAGGAGTGTTGGTGTAGCTACGCAAGGCATTAGTGAGGCTGCAACTGAAGTATAGTTTGGGGGTCCGGCAGAATGAGGTGTTTCCATTGAAGGCAATTCAGAAGAGGTTCATTAGAATGATTCCATATTTGTAGTGTTTGCCTTATGAAGAGTAATTGAGCAGTTTAAGCATATACTCTCGAGTTTATAAGAATGAAAGGAGATCTCATTGATGTCTGTAACATTCTAAAAGTAATTGAATGTGTAGATATGGAGTGGAGTTTTTTTCGAAAGTGGAACAGAGGCCGTGTTGACATCAGTGTCATCGAGGGGTTGGATTCCTCACAGATGCTCCTTGTTCTTATTCAACCCTTCGACAGTGTTTCACAGGAATGGGGGAGGACTGGGTATCATACACGAAGCAGGCACTCAGGATAAATCAGTCTCAATCAGTTAGAGGGAATGTAACCAGTAGGGTCACACAGTGACCAGCGCTGGGTTCTCAACTATTTACAATCTATATTAATGATCAGGTGGACGGAACAGATATACAGATGCTGAGTTTGGTGATGTCGCTGTGGTAAGCAAGAGAATAAATTATCAAGAGAGGGTGGAGAGTCTGCAAACAGATTCAGAAATGTAAAGGCAATAGAATAGTTTAGCAGGTGGAATTTAACATAATATAACCTGTCATTTCATTTACAGGAATAATAGAAAGCAATATGTTACTGAAATGGAGAGGGATTATAGGACTTAATGATACGGTGTACTGGGGGGGTCACTCAGATCCGTTCAGACATGGGAGGTTTTGTTCCATCCCTGATCGTCTGCTCCCAGACACTCCAAGTGACCCAATTGCTCTCCGTACACATGGAATACTTTGATCTGGTTAATTAGATTAGATTAGATTAAATTAGATTACTTACAGTGTGGAAACAGGCCCTTCGGCCCAACAAGTCCACAACGCCCCGCCGAAGCGTAACCCACCCATACTCCTACATCTACATTTACCCCTTACCGAACACTATGGGCAATTTAGCATGGCCAATTCACCTGGCCTGCACATCTTTGGACTGTGGGAGGAAACCGGAGCACCCGGAAGAAACCCACGCAGACACGGGGAGAACGTGCAAACTCCACACAGTCAGTCGCCTGAGGCGGGAATTGAACCCGGGTCTCAGGCGCTGTGAGGCAGCAGTGCTAACCACTGTGCCACCGTACCGCCCATAATTGGTAGTGGGAATGGTGTTTTGAAACGTGCATCAAGGGGATGGACTTTATCCAAGATATATTCATTCCTTTCTACGTGGAGACCCGATGACGATGGGAATGGCTGACTGCTTCTGAATGAAGAGACCATGACTGCTGCCAGTTCAGTGGGTATTCGCCAACATGATGTACTGGGATGGGCACACTGTGACATTAATGGAGAGGGAGAAAACTCCTTCAGTTCCTCTACCTCTCCCCATTGACATGGATACTCTGCAGATGCCATGGACACCATCGGGGATCCCACTATACTGGATATAACCGGCAGCTTCCTGCTGAGGGAGAAACAATCTATTTACCTCATCCACCATATATATACTCCACCATCGAATGTTGACATTGATGTTGAGACACTGGGAGAGGATGGATATGTCACCCAGTCTTGCCTGGAAAGTTCTGGATCATAGAAGCTGAATGAAACAGTGACCCTAACAGCCACTGGCAGCACCGTCCTCCTCCTGGTGTGAAGCTGCAGGTCGTGTTGAAGGAGGTGACACCGCTCTGTGACCAGCTCCTTGTTCAGTCAGGGTCCCCTCATACTTTGATCCTGGGTTAAGTGGAGTTTGGGAAATTGGTCCTGGAAAATCCTGGGTGGATACAGCAGATCCCTTTCCCCACACACACTCACTCCGTGGTTTCAGAGCTTCCCCTCTCTGCAGCCTCTGCTCCATTTGTTGTTCATGTTGCAGACCCAGATGCTGGAGCTGCAGTCCCCATGCTCCATCCAGAGTTGGGTCACCAAATCCTCAGATCTCCCTGAATGTCTGAGGCAACTTACAGCACAACCTCCAGCAAAACATCCCCTGCCCCTCCACTAAATTTTCAATTGCAGAAGCCAGTCAGAAGCCCCTCACTACAAGTGTTTTGGACCAGACCAGATTCCCTCAAAATATTTCCAGAAGGCCGTTTAGACCCAAACCTTTCCTTATTTTAAATATAGATGTGAAGTGTGTGTTCCAGTTATGTTGTGACTCGTCAAACCACTCGACATTGAGCAAAATATAATCTATTCAAATGCATTAGTTAAAATACAATCAAAGAAAAGAACGTTTTGGAATAGCTTATATGTTGGAACACTTACACAAACAATAGATACCGTACCTGTTTGGTTTACACCGCATGGCACAAAGATATATTCAAATACAGATCCTTACAGCAGTTTTCCAATCCAGGGGGAAACAAGCTGAACAGAGATCTCAGAGAGAAAAGCATCTGGGGATCATGTATTGAAACTTCCAACCCTTCTGGGATCCCCAGCAGCTTCTGAATGCTGCAGCTAAAAGCAAAATGAGGTAATCTGGTCTGGGAGAGCTGGCCACTGCCCTTCCATTGTTACCAAAGTTTTAATGAAACCTAAAATCTCAGTTATTTATTTAAACTGTTTTCAGACAGCTGTTCTACACCTCTGCCTTTAACACCTCTCTTCAAAAAAAACCAAGAGAAATAATCTTTTTACAGTGATAGCATCCTCACAACTCCATCTTTAATAAAATAATCCATCAATACATTTGGATTCATTTTAGACATCCTAATCTTCCTCGATTAGTAGACTGAAATGCATATATATTACATTGACTCTGAGCATACAAATATTCACATCTATTTCGATTTCAGTCATTTTACTCCTGCCACAGAATGCCTTTGACTTTCTTCATCCAAGTCTCCACACTTAGGTTTTATCGCCCTGTCACCTGTATAGTTTCAAACTGAATGGCAGCAATAATAGGCTCAATCGAAACAGACTGGTATTTTTCTCCCTAATCTTCTCCAAAAACTTTAAGGGGTTATGGTCAGTGATAAAGATTTGTCTCAGGTATGTTATTGGCAATATAAATCTGAAAAGTTGTAACGCCAACACCAAGCTCAAGGCCTCCTTCCCCATTGTGGAATAAATCTGTTGATGTTTCCACTGGACACTCCAACCACACGTTACATAATGGAGCACTTCTCATCTCTGCAATAGACCTTTTGAATGACATAGCTCCTCATGTCTCAGCATAAAAGAATTACATGCTTCTGTATCTCTTAATGCTCTAACCTCTTTACCTGCTACTCCTGGCCTATGCCTGTAAACCTTAACAAGACCTCGCACATTCTTCTCCATCTCTCACAGAAACCAAACTTTGATTTCTGAACTCAATCATCATCATCAGCCATTTCAGCTTCTAATCTTGCCATTTTAACTCTGCTCTTCCACACGAGTTTTCACGGCTGCAGGAAGTGAATTGTTGAACTTCTCCAAAATAAGAAAATTTCTAAGAGTGTCTTAGGTTTGCTCTGTTTTTAATACCCTTACCACCTTTCAAACTTACTGTGTTTTATCCTTTCAAACTCAATGTGCGTTTAACCAGAGACCCTCTTTTAGATTCCTGTAACGCTGTCTGTCAGTGTCTGGCCCAAGCTCATATACACTTCAGATGGTTTTCTTCACCACTCCATACTGGCCAGATACCTCCTCCGATAGGGATGCAAATACCTCTCAGCTTTGGATCAAATAAATCCACATGGTCACTGGTGTCTGCTTTTGTTTAGCCACTTTCTCAAATGAAATTCAAAAGGCTTCCCCATCCTTCTCATCAAATTTAGAGAATGCCTGGATGTATTTCAACAGAACCTCTTTAGGCCATTGGTTACAATAGGGTTGCTCAACCACACTATCCTCCTCATCCCACCGACATTCTACCTTCATCTCCGCCTTCTATATCAACTTTTCTCTCTAATTGCTACCGTTTTAAGTTGAAACTCTCTGCTTTTCTTCTGTCCTTTTCTCTTCGTTTCCCTTTCTTTTATTTCTACTTTTCATCATAATTCAAACTCTTTCAATTCCTTCTCAGGTTCAAAGGCCATCATTTCAAATTCAATTCCGGCCATTTCCAAAGAGTCTGATGGCGGTTCCACTAAACGTAATTGCCGATATATAGCTGTAATTATCTCTAATTTTCTCACAGACAATCGCAACCCCAACTCCAGGTTGTCTGTCAATTCCTAAAGCTTTACCATCATTACCTTTTGTAAAACCGCCAACTTCACTTTTCCACACCCAGAGAACTCTTAATGACTGAATCTTTATACACAAAATACTGTTTAAACCAACCGAATTCAACATCCAGAAAAAAGACACTATCAACTACCATACACGACCTTTGAACCCAATAGCCTCCTGGTGCATACTCTCCAATGTCTGCATGAGCTTATTCTGGATGATTTGGTTTCCTCCCATAATCCAAAGATGTGCATGTCAGGTGTATTGGCCATGATAAATTGTTCATAGTTTTCAGGGATGTGTGAGTTAGTTGCCTTCGTCGGGGTAAATGTGTGATAATAGGGTAGAGGAATGGGTCTGTGTAGGTTACTCCTCGGAGGATCGGTGTGGACTTGTTGGGGAGAATAGCCTGTTTGCAAATTCTAAACCCAACTTTGTATTATCGATTTAGAACCGGACAAGAGTCCCCAGTTTGCTATAGTCGAACCAGGCTGCCTCAAACTATTTTAAGAAGGTTGGTTGGATGCCAACCTTTCCTTATTTTAAAGGTAGACTTGAGTTGGGTGTTCCAGATGTCAAACTATTCAAACCACTCACCATTAAGCAAAATACAATATATTTAAACACTCTAATGAAAATCCAATTAGAAATGAAGATGAATTTAGAATAATTTTTCTATTGGCAATCTTAACCGAATAATGGATACAGTACCTTGTACTAATGAACTGTTCCAATATATCAACATCCCATAAACACACCCCTTGGCAAAAAGGAACATTCAGACATGCATTCTTGCATACAGTTCTCCAATCCAGGAGGAAACACCATCAAGTGAGGTTCCAGAGAGAATAGCAGCTGTGGATAATTTACTGAAACTTACAACCCTTCTGGGACCTGGTGATTGTTATAGCTACAATATAAAAAAAACTAGAAATCCTGGTCTGTGCCAGCTGGCCATTGTTACTGCTATTTATTTAAAAACCCTAAAAGCCCCATAAGTTATTTACTTGAGCCGTGTTCCGTAGGAAGTTTTGCCTTTAAGGTCTCTTACTAAAAAAAAGGGAGAAAATAACCTTTTATTTAAAAAGTGACAGCATTGTCAGGCAATTTATATGCGTGGTCCTTCACTCAGTGGGCTTCCTTTTGTTACTGATCGCATGGTCACCTGAGAGCGACAGTCACAGGTACAGACCAAATTACAAGGATGTTTCTCATAACTTCTGAAACACCCCTGTCCATGGACCATCACATGGGACATACCAGGAAGTGAACAACAGCCTGACACACCCCATTTCATTATTTCTGAGCTACACAATGCCAGCACTCGATACACTAGGGAGGCCAAAACCCAAGGCCAGGGAAAGAAAGAAAGGGACAAGAGATTCACATTAAAGACAGAAACAGACAGTTAATTAACTGAAAAGATGTTGTGGAAATATGTGGAAAACGTCAGGGCAGTGGGACTAACTGGCGAAGTGAGATCTTCGTGAGTAAAATTACAAGAATGAGAACATTGAATAAAGACATTGTCAGATCAGCTGAAATGGTTTGTTACATCAAGTTCTCAATGTGCTTCACAGAACACCACAAACAACATAAACTGGGACAAGATGACAGCCCAGCATGGAGAGCTCTGCAGAGCATGCTAGTGTGTTGCTCAGTAAACTGCACTATCTGCACAGCATAGAGAGTATTGCAAACTCTACTATCATATGCTAACTATACTCACAACAGATTTACTGCTTACAGTGGGAAGATTTGCTCTCTCTGCGCGCGCGCGCGCATGTGTATGTGTGTGTGCGTATGTTCATCAGAGACTGAGAGAGTGTGTGTTTGCACGCGCGATTGGCGTGGTTGAATGCAAAACTCATTGTTTGAGGAGGAACGCACATGGAGGAAATTATTTTAAATACGAACAACAGGCAAGCTTTTTGTTAATCAGTAGAGAGAACGAAAGAATTTGCATGGACAGATGAGCGAAGGTATTTGAGAATGTAAAAATAAAGGCATTGCCAGACACAATAGCAATAGACATCCGCATGCACATGAATGACAGATGGATGGGAGTCTGGTGTGAGGTTGAATCAGATTTGCTTCAGCACGTTTGAAGCTGGGAGTGTCAGCAGCAGATTATTGGCTTCATTAAGATTGTATTTCATAGCTTAAGGTTCAAACAACAGATGGAATAAACCAGTGAGATATATTCTGGAGTGGGGAGTATTTCAAGTTACACATGTTCAGGATATGGTGTCAAGAATCAGCTCATAGTCAAAGGGATCTCCCACAGTTGTGACCTGACTGTTTCAGCTGCAGATATTGGCCAGGAATGGGATGGAAACAGTGGAAGGAAGTGGAGTTTGTCACCAGAAGAGTAGAAAGTGTCCTCCATGCTCTTAACAGTAAAGACAATGAGACAATGCATTGTGGTTCTCCCCTGAAACTGAATAGTTCAACATAGAGACCCGTGAGTAACACTGCCAGAGCAGAGAGCGAGACAGTAATTGAATACCTTCATTGATGCAGTTAGTAGTGGTCTGTAGAGTTAATGTCTGGATTGTGAGATTCAACAGGAACAATAACAGTGGCAGGAAGTGTAGACAATATGAAATAACAATAATACACTCATAACTGGTGTATAGAAAACAATATCTGGATAGTGACACTCACCAGGAACACCAACGATAGCCAGGAAGGGATAATAAAAGTATTGAAGAATGAGAAGAGCGAAATAGATCTGCGATGATAATGACAACCAATCAAATTCAGAAAGATACCAAACATAATCAGATAAGCTCCTGTATATTGTTGGAATATTCCTGTCTAATGTTCTCAGATTCTGATCCATTGTTGGAATATTTCAGTCTAATGTTCTCTGATTCTGATCCATTGTTGGAACATTCCAGTCTAATGTTCTCTGATTCTGATTTCTCCTCCCCTTCTCTCTGGATCTGCTGATCCCTGTCAGTGCTGTCAGTGATGCTCCCGCTCATGTTATGGGTTGACACATTGAACGGAGCCCAGTTATCATTAAAAGATTGAAACCCTCCACTGGGATAATTAGAATCCATGGAGATTGGCATTAATCACAGTCACTGAACAAACAGGCCCAGTTAACCAATTCAAAACATCACTTTTCATTTACTGGTTTTGGACGAAATGGATAAGGGTTGCTGAGGGATGGACCATAAATCTTTCAATATTTTTAATCTTTTTTCCCTTGTATATAAGAGTATTAACAGAACACTGCAGCGGCCTATATATGTTCCAATCTGCTTATGAAAATAGGCAGTTATAAAATGACAGATCTGCTGCATAAAAAAACAAACGTCGGGTGGGCAGGTTTCTAGATACCTGAAACAAAGTACGGTACTTATTGACCAGTGTGAGGCTACTCCTGGTTTTAATGCCCTGTTTTCAAATCCTTTCATAACCTTGAGTCAGACCATTGAGACTGCTGCTCAGTAACAGACCAAAGCAATTCTGTCCCTATGGGCCCCTTACAGAGGGATAGGAGAAGGCCATTCAGCCTATATTAACCTGTTGCTACTTGAAAAGGTAGAAAGTTGGAATATTGGAACATTTTGCCAACAGAATCATTCAAAACAAAGAGATTTGTCGCTGCAGCTGTATGAGGTGTCACTGAGAGGGCACCTGGAGTACATTGTGTTGTTTGTATTTCTGTAACTGAAAAGGAATGGGTCTCCATTAGATACAGTTTACCGGCTGCTCGTAATCCACAGGTTGCTGTGTCTCGGATCTGTTACACAAGGACAGGAGGAGGCCATGCAGCCTCTCGAGTGTGTTTAGAAGAACTGGAGGAGGCCATTAAGCCTCTTGGGTCTATTACAGAGGGACAGCATTTCCAGTGTAATACAGAGGGACAGGATGAGCCTATTCAGTCTCTCGAGCCCGTTATAGAGGCACAGGAAGTGTTTATTTAACTTTCAAGTTTGTTATGCATAAATATTAGTTTTAAATTAATTATGGAATCGGAAATACCTGATGTCAACATTAAAGTTCTAACTTTGAACAAGGCCAATTTTGAAAGTGTTCGGTGAGCCCTGTGAAAGGCTGATTGGAATACCCTATTCACAGGTAAAGGGATGGTTGGTAAATGCAAGACCATCAAAACTTGGTTTCAGAGAGTCCAGAGCAAACGTGTTCCTATTAGTGAGTGGGGCAAGGCTGGTGGGTGCAGGGAGTGCTGGATGGCTAGATATATTGATGTTATGGTCAAGGTAAGGAAGGAGGCGTATGTCAGGTAAACAGAGCTGAGATGAAGTGAATCCTGAGAGGTGTATAAGGGCAGCAAGTGCATAGTCAATGGGGAAATCGGGCCAGAAAAATGTGGACAAGAGATTGCTTTAGAAATTGGGTTAATGAGGCATTGAACAAATTCTACAAATCCTTTAATGGCAAAAGATTAACTAGGGAGACAATACGGCCCCTTAAAGATCAGTAAGGCTACCTATTTATGGAACCACAACAAATTTGAGGGATACTAAACAAGTATTTCTCCTCAGTATTTAATGTGGAGGAGGTTACAAGAGCGAGAGAATGAAGAAATATGCAACGATACCTTGAAAAGTGTCTATATTACAAGGAGGTGTTGGACATTTTAAAACACATAAAGGTGAACTAATCCCTGGGACCTGATCAGTTGTATCCCAGATGTTTGTGGGAAGCTAGGAAATAGATTGCGTCTGCATTTTGCTGATATATTTGTAACATTGATTTTCACAGGTGAGGTGTCAAAAGACTGGAGGGCTGCTAACATAGCGCAATTATTTAAGAAAGTAAAGAAAAAACAGGTAACTCGAGATTGGTGAACATGACGTCAATGGTGACTAAATTGTTGGAGGGGATTTCGAGGAAAAAGATCGATATGTAATTGGAAAGACAAGGACTGAAGAGGGGTTTGTACAATTGAGATTACGTCTCACTGACTCGGTGGAATTTTTTGAGGATGTGATGAAGATGATTGATGAAGGCAGGACAGTGGATGTTGCCTTTATGGAATTCAGTAAGAAAACCAAAATGTTCTACGTGGTAGACTGGTTAGCAAGGTCAGACTGCCTGGGATCCAGGGAGAACTCGCCATTTAGGTCCAAACTTTTCTTGAATATTGGAGACAGGGCGTGACAGTGACATTTGTTCATTAAACTTGGAGACCTGAGACCAGTGGCGTGCCGCAAAGATCAATAGTGGGTCCACTGCCTTTTGTCACTGATACAAATCATTTACATTTGAGTATATGAAGTATGGTCAGTAAGTTTGTAGATAATACCAGATTTGGTGGTGTCGTCGACAGTGATGAATGATCTCTCAGACTATAATGGGACTTTGCTTAGGTGAGCCGAGGAGTGGCAGATAGAGTTTATTTTAGTGAAATGTGAGGTGTCGCATTTTGGCAAGACATATCAAGGCAAGACATGTAGGTAGGGTCCTGTCGAAAGCTGCCAATCAAGGAGAATTCCATAGAAGTTATCGAATACCTACAGTGAGGAAACAGGCTTTTCGGCCCATCGAGGCCACACCGACCCTCTAAACAGTACCCCACTAGACAAACCCCTACCCTATCCCTCTGAGCCTGCATTTTCCATAGCTAATCCACCTCGCCTACACATCCCTGGGTACTTTACTCAATTTAGCATGGCCGATCTACCCTTATCTGTATATCTTTATACTGTCGGAGGAAAACATAACATCCGGAGGAAACTCATACAGACACGGGGAGAATGTGCAAACTCCACACAGTCAGTCATTCAAAGATGGAGTTAAACCCAGATCGTTGTGCTCTGAAGCAGCAATGCTAGTCACTGAGCTACTGTGTCACCTTGTGGTGCAGGTTCTCTGTTCTTTGAAAGTGCCATCACAGGAAGACAGTGCAGTGAAGAAGGCACTTGGTGATCTTCCCTTTATTGGTCCGTGCTTTGTGTCTAAACATTTTCACGACGCGTTGCATCTGTACAGGACATTGGTTTGGCCACTTTTGTAATATTGCCTTTAATTCCAGTTTCCCTGCTGTCGGAAAGATGTTGTCAAACTTGAAAGGGTACAGAAGAGATTTAAAAGAATGTTGCAGGTGTTGGAGGGTTAGTGTTACAGGGAGAGTTTGAATAGGCTGGGGCTATTTTCAAGTGTTGAGGCTGAGGGGTGATCTTAAAGGGGTTTATAAAACCATGAGGGGAATAGATAAGGTAAACAGTCAACGTCTTTTCCCAGGATAGGCGAGTCCAAAATTAGAAGACAAAGGTTTAAGGTGAGAGGGGAAAGATTTAAATGGGGACATGAGGGACAACATTTTCACACAGAGACTGCTGTGTGTATGGATTGAACAGACAAAAGAGGTGGTGGAGGTAGGTACAGTTACACCATTTAAAAGGCATTTGGATGGATACATGAATGGGAAGGGTTTAGAGGGAGATGGGCCAAGTGCTGGCAAGGGGGACGAGATTTATTTAGGATATTTGGTTGGCATAGACGACTGGACTGAAGGATCGTTTTCTGTACTGTACATCTCTGAGACTCTATTGCCTTTTGAGTGTATAACACAGGAACAGGAGGAGGCTACTCAGCTTCTGAATTCTGTCAGTCAGATTGTTTGCTCAATTACTGAGAGCAAAATACAAAAATACATCATTCAGACTTTGATGGTGATTTACAGAATCAGGAGAATTGCTTTTAGTCAACAGAAGCTGTAATGAATGTGAAGAGGCCATTCAGTCCCTCAGTTCCATTCCACAGGAGCAGGAGGTGAGCACAGAGCTATTGGAGCCTGTTACACAGGAACAGGAGGAGGACATCCATTTTCACAGACTTGGGATCAGGAAGCAGTCATTCAACTGCTTGAGAATGGGACACAGGAACAGCTGGGAGTCATTCAACTGCTCGAGGCTGGGACACGGGAACAGGAGGGAGTCACTCAAATGCTCGAGACTGGAACACAGGAAGAGAAGGGTGTCATTCAACTGCTCGAGGCTGGGAAATAGGAACAGGAGGGAGTCACTCAACTGCTTGAGACTGGGACATGGGAACAGGAGGGAGTCACTCAACTGCTTGAGACTGGGACACAGGAACAGGAGGCGGGCATTCAACTGCTTGAGACTGGGACACAGGAACAGGAGGGAGTCACTCAACTGCTTGAGACTGAGACACAGGAACAGAAGGGTGTCATTCAACTGCTTGAGACTGGGACACAGGAACAGGAGGGTGTCATTCAACTAATTGAGACTGGGACACAGGAACAGGAGCCAGTCATTCAACTGCTTGAGACTGGGACACGGGAACAGGAGGGAGTCACTCAACTGCTCGAGACTGGTACACAGGAACAGGAGGGAGTCACTCAACTGCTCGCGACTGGGACACAGGAACAGGAGGGAGTCATTCAACTACTTGAGGCTGGGACGTAGGAACAGGAGGGAGTCACTCAACTGCTTGAGACTGGGACACAGGAACAGGAGGGAGTCACTCAACTGCTTGAGACTGGGACACAGGAACAGAAGGGTGTCATTCAACTGCTTGAGACTGGGACACAGGAACAGGAGGGTGTCATTCAACTGCTTGAGACAGGGACACAGGAACAGGAGGGTGTCATTCAACTGCTTGAGACTGGGACACAGGAACAGAAGGGTGTCATTCAACCGCTCGAGGCTGGGACATAGGAACAGGAGGGAGTCACTCAACTGCTTGAGACTGGGACATGGGAACAGGAGGGAGTCACTCAACTGCTCGAGACTGGGACACAGGAACAGGAGGGAGTCATTCAACTGCTTGAGACTGGGACACAGGAACAGGAGGGAGTCACTCCACTGCTCGAGACTGGGACACAGGAACAGGAGGGTGTCATTCAACTGCTTGAGACTCGGACACAGGAACAGGAGGCGGGCATTCAACTGCTTGAGACTGGGACACAGGAACAGGAGGGTGTCATTCAACTGCTCAAGACTGGGACACAGGAACAGGAGGGAGTCACTCAACTTCTCGAGACTTGGGCACAGGGACAGAAGGGAGTCACTCAACTGCTCGAGACTGGGACACAGGATCAGGAGGGAGTCACTCAACTGCTCGAGACTGGGACACAGGAACAGGAGGGAGTCACTCAACTTCTCGAGACTGGGACACAGGGACAGGAGGGAGTCACTCAACTGCTCGAGACTTGGACACAGGGACAGGAGGGAGTCACTCAACTGCTCGAGACTGGGACACAGGAACAGGAGGGAGTCACTCAACCGCTTGAGACTGGGACACAGGGACAGGAGGGAGTCATTCAACTGCTTGAGACTGTGACACAGGGACAGGAGGGAGTCATTCAACTGCTCGAGACTGGGACACAGGAACAGGAGGGAGTCACTCAACCGCTTGAGACTGGGACACAGGGACAGGAGGGATTCATTCAACTGCTTGAGACTGGTACACAGGAACAGGAGGGAGTCACTCAACTGCTCGAGACTGGGACACAGGAACAGGAGGGAGTCACTCAACTGCTCGAGACTGGGACACAGGAACAGAAGGGAGTCACTCAACTGCTCGAGACTGGGACACAGGAACAGGAGGGAGTCACTCAACTGCTCGAGACTGGGACACAGGAACAGGAGGGAGTCATTCAACTGCTCGAGACTGGGACACAGGAACAGGAGGGAGTCACTCAACTGCTCGAGACTGGGACACAGGAACAGAAGGGAGGCACTCAACTGCTCGAGACTGGGACACAGGAACAGGAGGGTGTCATTCAACTGCTTGGGACTGGGACATGGGAACAGGAGGGAGTCATTCAACTGCTCGAGACTGGGACACAGGAACAGGAGGGTGTCATTCAACTGCTTGGGACTGGGACATGGGAACAGGAGGGAGTCATTCAACTGCTTGAGACTGGGACACAGGAACAGGAGGGAGTCACTCAACTGCTTGAGACTGGGACACAGGAACAGGAGGGTGTCATTCAACTGCTTGAGACTGGGACACAGGAACAGGAGGGAGTCACTCAACTGCTTGAGACTGGGACACAGGAACAGGAGGGTGTCATTCAACTGCTTGAGACTGGAACACAGGAACAGGAGGCGGTCATTCAACTGCTTGAGACTGGGACGCAGGAACAAGAGGGAGTCTTTCAACTGCTTGAGACTGGGACACAGGAACAAGAGGGAATCACTCAACTGCATGAGACTGGGACACAGGAACAGAAGGGAGTCACTCAACTGCTCGAAACTGGGACACAGGAGCAGGAGGGAGTCACTCATCTGCTTGAGACTGGGACATGGGAACAGGAGGGAGTCACTCAACTGCTCGAGACTGGGACACAGGAACAGAATGGAGTCATTCAACTGCTTGAGACTGGGACACGGGAACAGGGAAAGGAACAGGAGGTCGTCACTCAACTGCTCGAAACTGGGCCACAGGGAAATCTGTAGGCTAGTGAGGCCCCAGGATCCTGTTACACAGGAACAGGAGTAGCTGACTCACTTCCCACTAGTATGGGACATTGGGAGAGAAGAGGAGTTTGCTTGGAACAAACATAAATACATGAACAAGTTGGATTAGTGGTCCATTCAATCCTGCCCCACCATTCACTAAGACCACGGCTGATCTGATTGTGATTTCCTCATTCCATTTTACGGAGACTGTCCTCTCTGCAGCCTCTGCTCCATTTGTTGGTCATGTTACAGACCCAGATGCTGCAACAACCGTCACCATGACTCATCCAGAGGGTCGGGTCTAAGGATGAGTCAGGATTTGAAGGATCCGATCACAAGAATGAAAACACAAAATAAAGGTATTGCCAGATGTTTAGTTCTCTCATATTCGCAATCAAACTCACATAAACAGCCCATCCATAATACATTCGGGATGGAGCACTGTGCAGATATGGCTCGTGTACTGCTGAATGCAACCCAACAATATCCAGAATGGAACTCTGTGCAGCCCACACCAATACTTGATCTATATTCCTGGGATAAATGTCCAGCGTGGGGAGAAGTGCAGACCTCACTGGTTTATTCATATATAAACACAGGTTGTTCCAGTTTTCGGTAACACTGTGTTAGATCACTGCCCAGTGTGGGGAAACTTGCTGGAAGTGACAGGATGTGCAGCTCCCATCCAGTTACAGCAGCATATCTCCACTGTACCTTGACAAGTTTTGATGCAGATGTGAAAATCATTGCAAGGGAGAGATGTAAATGAAAACAGTTGAAACACCAATAGTTCTGATTAAGGCGAGTATCCTACAAGTAGTTAAAGATGAAATAACTGAGGTATTATCCGATGAGGTTCTGTGAATGGTACAAGGAAGTAAGAGGAGGTTCATGATGTTGTAGTGGTTGTACTATAAGCCTCCAAATCATCAATGGGAATTAGAGGAGCAAATATGCAGGGAAACTGGTGAGGGTAGCAGGAGCATTAGGATTGTCATAATAGGTGATTTAAATTTTCCTAACATAGACTGGGACATCCAGATGGTTAAGAACTTCGATGGAACGTAATTTCTTAAGTTTGTTCAAGAAAGTTTCCCAAGCAGTAAATAAAGGGTCCGACACGGGAAGGGACAAACTGTTGTGAAATAGGGATGGATAGGTGACGGTGGTAAAGTGGGGGAGTATTTTGGGAAAAGTAACTGGCGTTGTAGTAATTTTAAAATAGTTATGGGAGAGACCAAATTGGTCCACAGATTCAAGTTCTGAATTGGGCCAAGGCATATTTTGTTGGAATTAGACAGAGGATTGCAGGGGTTAATTGGAGTAGTTTGTTTTCAGGTAAAAGGATATTAGTCACGAGGGAGGGCTGTAAAAGTGAGATAGCTCGAGTTCAAGGTTTACATGTTCCTGTGAGGGTGAAGGGAAAGTGAGGCTGGAAGAGAAAACCCTGGATGACAAGAGATATTAAGGCTCTAGCCAGCAAAAAGGAGGCGTGGTTCAGGTACAGGCAGCTGGAATTAAGGGAATCCCTGGAGGTATACAGGGGATACAGGAGTTTACTGAAGAAGGAAATCAGGAAGGCGAAAAGGGAGTATGAGATAGCCTTGGCTGAGACGATTAGGGTGAACCCAAGTTCACTATAGTAAAGAAAAAGAACAACTGGAGAGAGAATAGGACGCCTTAAAAACCAAAATAGGCACGCATGTGTAAAACTACAAGAGAGGTTGAGGTCCTCAATTTCCCCTCTGTGTTTACCATGAAGAAAGACATGAAGACTTGTGACCTTTGGGAGGTTAATTGTCATATCTTGGTACTGTCGAAATCACAGTAGAGGTGCTGCTGGACATATTAGAATGCACAAAGTCAGGAAAATCTCTTGGTCCTGACCAGATATACCCAAGAGGACTGCAAGAGGTGAGAGAAGACAGGGGCCAAGGTCCTGGAAGACTGGGCAGTAACAAATATATAGTGCCCTTCTTCAAGAAGGGCTGCAAATAAATGCCTGGGAAATACAGACCAGTAAGCTTCACATCTGTTTGCGGTAAACTACCTGAGAAGGTTCTGAGATACAAGATATGCATGCATTTGGAAAGACAGAGTTTGACTTGAAGCAGTCAGCATAGCTTTGTGCGTGGCAGATCATGCCTTACAAATTTTATTAGGGTTTTTTAAGGAAGTGACCAGGAAAGTTGTCGAGGGCAGGGCGGTCAACATAATCTATATGGATTTCAGTAAGGCCTTTCGTAAGATTCCACATGAAAGGCCGCTCTAGAAGGTTAGATCGCACAGACTCTAAGGTAAGCTGGCAATTTGGTTACGCAATTGGTTTGACATTATAAAGCAAAAAGCTATGGTGGAGGTATGCTTGTTGGACTGGAGGCCTGTGACTAGTGGAGTGCCTCAGGGGTCCGTACTGTCCCCATTGCTGTGTGTTATCTAGATCAATGATTTAGACGAGAGTGCACAATGCAGGTTAGTAAGTTTGCAGATGGCACTAAAATATTGAATGGTACAAGGAAGTAAGAGGGGGTTAGTGATGTTATAGTGGTATTGTTTACAGTGAGCAACATTATCAGAAATTGCAGCACTACCTTGATCAGCTGGGGAAGTGGGCTGAGAAAAAGCAAATGGAGTTTAATATAGATAAATGCTACATCTTTCATTTTGGAAAGTCAAATTCAGGTGGGAGTTTAATGGTGAATGAGAGGGCCTTGAGGAGTGTAGTGGAACAAAAGGATGTTGGATATCAGGTGCATGGTTGTCTGAATTTGAGTCGCAGATATACAGGACAGTGAAGAAGGTTGTTGGCACACTGGCCTACATCAGGGCATTGAGTATAGAAGTTGGGACGTTCTGTTGCCGTTGTACAGGATGTTGGTAAGGCTGCAGTTGGAGTATTGTGTTCAGGTTTGTTCACCTTGCCCTAGAAAGGATATTATTGAACGAGAAAGAATGTACAAGAAATTTACAAAGATGTTTCCTGGGCTAAAGTGTCTGCGTTATAGGGAGAAGTTGGGCAGGTTAGAACATATTTCCTAACAGCGTAGAAAACTGAGGGGGATTATATTGAAGTGTACCTCTTATCAAATCATGAGAACCATGCATAGGGTGAATATTTCAATTTTTTTTGCAAGGTTGGGAAGCCAAGGACTAGAGGACATCTGTTAATGTTTGGAGGGGACAAAAATAAAAAGGAACCTGAGGGTCAACGTTTTTACACAGACTGTGTTTTGCCTTTGGACTGAGCTGCCAGTGGAAGTGGTTGAGGTGGGTACAATAACAACATTAAAAAGGTATTTGGATAAATACATGGATAGGAAAGAAGCAAGGGCAGGGAATTGGGGTGAGTGTGGATGCACATTTTGGTCGGCATCTACCAGTTGGGCCGAAGGACCTGTTTCCATGCAGTAGAATCATATGACTGTAAACATGTGTGTTTCAGGATAGAGACAGAGAGGGACAGACTGAGAAAAAATGTCATGGAAAGATATGTTCACAGGTTTTAGAATGCTGATATGAAGACATTTCGATAGTATCATGCAACACGGGTCAGTATTATGAAGAATTATGAGTGAATGGAATAATGCTGTGAGTTCAGGCGATGGGGAGTTTTGAATGAGCATTTGTTCTGCAACTTTGTAACTGGGAGTGAGGACAGCAGAGTGTTCGGCTCATTGAACTGTATAAAGCAGTAATTTGTCTCAGTGTCATTTTCATTGAGTGTGACAGAGGGATTGTCTGTACGAAGCTGAGCTAGTTTCCTGGTGCTGTCCTATCGAACTCACCTCATTAAATACCACCCACCCCACCCACCTCTCATTGAATGCCAGCCCGATTCTCCCACCCATCATGATTGGAGGTACTCACAGTCGCCAGGATTTCCCTAGATATTCCGTGTTCCCTCTCACTGGTGCCATCTTTAAAAGGCCAAGGGGCACACGGCTAAGTTTTCTCAGTTTGGAGCTGCCCTGTACAGTTTACCCCGATCATGGCAGATAGTTTGTTGACGGTGCATGGTGTGCATAGGGGATGGGCTAGTGCAGAGAGGGGCCATTGCCTTCCCAGAGGGGGCCATACTACCAGACCCACCGAGCATGGTCTGTGCTCACCACCAAATTCAATGCAGCATTTGCGGCCTGAAGAAATATCCAGCAAAACAGGACAAGCATCAATAACCTTCCCCGCTCTGTCAGGGTAATTGGTCTCTCTACTCCCTCACACTCATTGTATATCTGTTATAGCACGACCAAGGCGCATGCTCCACCACTCTCACTGCCACATGCAACAGCTTCGCTCTCTCACTCTCTCGCCTTTGTAATACCCCTCACACAGTTAGAGAACATTCTGGAGAACACCGAATATGGAATGTTCCAGATAGTGTTCCAAATAATGCCCAGTTTAAGGAAAATTAGCAGTGCCCCAGTGTGTAACCACAAAAGAGGAAGGAGTAGAGATGCACGTTTTCCAAATCACACATATTTCAAACCATGTTGAGGCCATTCAGCCCTTCAAGTGTGCTCTAGAATTTAATAACTTCCCAGCTGATCTGGTGCTTTTCTCAGATACAGGAGCTTTCAGTCATTCAACCCTCTGCGTTCCTGTCACTGTCCAGACGGCACTCAGGCACTTTTACCCCAATTATCTTCAAGCGCCTGCTTGAGGGCATTTCTGATGGAACGCGCTCTCCTAACAGTATATTCCATCAACTGTATACTTTCATGCAACAGTCAGCATGCTTTACACAGACCAAACAAAAATATACTTTTATTTTATGGTTATAGATATCCAATCACACTGTGTAATTCTGGTTATTTCAGTTGACTCACCATAATGATATTAAACCAAAAACAACTTCTAAACACGTCTTGTTATAAAATACAATTTCGAGCAGAGAATGTTTTTACCCTTGCTGGGCCCAAGGGCTTTTATCCACACTGTAAGGATTCTACTAATTATAAATCACTCAAGTAAGACACACCCCTTGCTGCCCACAGTTTAAACCTGGAATCCATTATCACAGGATGCTAATTATAGGGGTAAGAAACATGATTTTGACTGTATTGCCCTCAATGTGACGAATTGTCATTCATGCTTTAACAGTCTTGATAATTATTGAGTTATGACAATACTCCATAAATGTTATATCCGTTATCTGAACTGTACCACTTTCCTTGTTATGAGTGCTTCTCTTGCCCTTTGTCTGTGACTGTTTCTGTGTGTAACAGTTACACAGTCTCCCACTCAGTTGGCTGGACGGCACGTTTGTGATGTAGAGCGCAGGTTCAGTTCCTCACACTGACAGAGGTTACCAAGAAGGGGACGCTCTCTCAACCTCACCCCATCACCCGAGATGTGGTGACCCTCAAGATAAACCACCATGAGTGGACTGTGTAATGAGAGTTCTTTGGGACTCTATTCTATCAATGTTAGCATTTTAATGCTTTTAAAAATATCTTTATTGAAAAAGAGAATTTTAATTTTATAATAAACCAATAACAACACAACTCCAGTAACTGATCTAAATTGCACCCATGTGCATGTACATACAAAACAAGTTAAAAAAAATAAACAGACAGAAGGAAAACAAAAATTAACAGGAAATAATGAATAAATAATACTGCTCAGTGTAACAAAATGATAGCTCTCGTTCTTCAAGAGCATTAGCTGATATCCCTTTTTATGTTCATTATTCCTCCTCTTTGGATATAAGATACATTAGATAATATCGTCATGGCTGTATAAAAGCCCTTCTGAGAGTGGCAGATAAGCCTGTATCAAGGTAATTCAAAAAGGTCTGCCATGGTCTTATATAAATCTGTTTTTGGTGCACCATGCTGGTGAGAAAGGCCAAATGGATATTCTCCATGAAGAGCTGATGACGACCCAACAGACCCGGGCGGGGGGTGGGGGAGGGTGTTGGGTTTTTTTTTTGGGGGGGGGGTGGTGATTCAGACACAGCAGAATGCTTTTCCTAGCACAGAAACTAAGGATATTTTTTCACTTGTGCATCTGTGTAAAGTACCCTGGGCAGGCCCAGGAAAAGAGAAACCAGGTCCATCTCCAATTCAGTCCCCTGACCCACACTCTCACACCTAACACATTGCTCCAATATTTATGAAGCCTGCAGCAGGACCACATGCAATGTGTAAGAGTGCCTGTAGTCATTCTGCATTTCGGACATGCTGAAGATAATCCCATTTTGAATTTTGGGAGATAATCTAGGGTCAGATAGGCCCTATGAAGAATTTCCAACTGCATGGAAAGGGTCCTATTACAGATGAAATTCTTCGAGCATTTTCACAAATATCCTCCTCTGGCTCCGAAGTGTTCTGAACCTCCAACTCTCTCTCGCAGACATCACAAAGCTGCACAGTTTCGTCTGAGGGGACACTCTCCAACTAATGATAAAGGGTACTGTGGGAGAGTGTATTTTAAGCAATAAGCACCCTCTTCTCTCTATTGGATCTGTAAGAGTCTGGTAAAAGTGTGTTTTTAAAAATCAAATCTCTGATCTGGAAAAGAAAGAGAAGAGGTCTCTACTAGCCAGTCCATACATACGAGTTATTTGATCAAATGACATCATTGTTTCTCCCTCAAAAAGCACGAGGTGCCTCAGTAGTGAGCATTGCTGCCTCACAGCACCAGGGTTCCGAATTTGGTTCTGGCATTGGGTGCCTGGCTGTGTGGAGTTAACATATTCGAGGCCTGTCTGTGTGGGTTTCCTCCCACAGTCCAAAGATGTGTTGATTAGATGAATTGATTACTGATAAATCACCCATAGTGTTCAGTGATGAGTAGGTTGGGTCATTAGTCAGGGGAAATATAGGATGGTACGGGAATGGGTCTGGGTGGGCTACTCTTCAAAGGGTCAAAGTGGACTTGCTGGGCCCAAGGGCTTTTATCCACACTGTAAGGATTCTACTAATTCTAAATCACTCAAGTAAGACACACCCCTTGTTGCTCACAGTTTAAACCTGGAATCCATTATCCCAGCATGACAACCCGGTATACCAATTATAGGAGTAAGAATCTATGGTATTGCCCTCAATCTGAAGCATTGTCATTCATGCTTTAACAGTATTGATAATTATTGGGTTATGACAATACTCCATAAATGTTCTCATTTTGTCTAAGACCAGCAGACCAATAAGGGTTCACTTTGTCTGAGAGGGTTCAATATCTAATCCTATTGACGCCGAGTCATCAGCAGCCCAGGCACTAACATAGGATAAAAAAGACCTGAATTCATAGCTTTTAATCTGGGAGATCTACTCCCCACAATGTGGGGTAGTTAAAATTTGGTTAGCTTGATAGAGAGTCGCTTATGGTGCCAAATGAAAGAGTTAACCAGCCATAAAATATCCTAAATGTCTGTCTGGGAAACATCAAAGGAAGCTTTCACACGGGTTACAGTAAATGAGGAAGAACATTCATTTTAAGAACAGCTATCTGACCTAGCCAGGATATTGGAGGTGCCTCCCTTCTTTAAAGGTCTTGTTAAATTTTTCAAACAAATAGACATAGTTCCTGTTAAATAAATGATCAAAAACGGATGTAATGAATATACTGAAATAGAGAAGCCTCCCTCCCCCCACCCACCCCCGTCCATTTAAAAGGAAGACAGGATTTCCCCTCAAAATCTGGTATTTCCCTGAGGCCTCCCATAGGCATGGCCTCCAACTTTGTAAAATTAATCTTAAAGCCCAAAAAGGTGACGAGCGAATTAATGCATTGCATCACATGAGCTGCCGAAATTGCGGGATTTGACAAAAATAGAAGACATTCATCTGCAAACAACATAATCTTATGTGACTTCTATCCCATTTCTGGAGCAAGTATGTTGGGGTAATATTCCCAATTGTGCAGGATGCCAGCGAACCTAAGATTGGTTCAGGGATGGGGAAGAGATCAACCCTCGTGTGCCACTTATGCAGGTTCAAGAAAAAAATAAAATCTCTACTTGTGAAGTAGAACTGCCTCTAGACATCCACCAGCTCTGATTCTGCACACAAATCCACTAATTACGTACATTATAACGAGGGTATTGGGGACCTTTGGACATTCTGTCCACCGTTGAAATATCCTCTACAATAACGTGCCACGATGCAAGATAACTTAATTTGGGAAATGCATCTACCAGGATTTTAAGCGGGTGCACTGGGTGGCAATTCAAAACACTGTATTAATTCCCATAGTTCAAGGCTTTGAGGATTATGATCCTTCCATGAGTGTTTAATACAATCTAGTGATTTAAATGGAAGATTCTTACTATCCATTCTGACTTTTCCCCTACTCGTAGTAATAAAAGACGCGAAATAAACCCGATCAACGCCGCCCTGCTGGAACATCAAATGTTCCTTGTCATCACGGTGCATCTCCTGCAATAGAACAACGTCCACCCTCTTTGATTTTAAGACGAGAAATTACATTTTTCCTCTTGACTGGCAGATCACTGCCCTTAATGTTTCAGGTACACCATTTAACCACATAATAATCCATAACACATTGCAGCAACATTTGAATTCGAGAGAGTTTCACATCGAATTACACATCGCTGAGCATTAATGATAAAACACTCAGCGACCCTAAAAATGATACAAACTATTACTACTACAACTAACAAGCTCGCAAAACTTTCCAAAGCTAAACACATAAAAAAAACAATGAACAAAACAAAATCCCAAGTGCCAATGACACTTTATATGGAAATTTACCCCGCCCATTGGGGGCACTTACATATCCCAAAACGTTATCTTCTCCCCCCTACCAATATGGCATTCAGGGTAATTAATAACAAAAACCAGGCTTCAACCGTCCTTAGGTCAGCAGTTTGTCATCACAACTACTTTTGTAACTCCCTCCAGCTTGAGCCAAACCTCCGACACAAGCAAAGGAAGAGAAAACAAGTAGTAATCCTAATGAAGAAGTTAAAAGTGTGCACTCTACCCATCCCCGACTATAATTTAACACTGGTTAATACCAGAAAAATCCAACAAAATTTCTTTAAGGGAGAAACATGATTATCTAAACATCCAGCTTTCTTTAAAATATCCACAAAGTTTTCCCTTTCTCTGGAGAATGAGACGAGTTCATTGACCCATTCAAAACAATACAGAGCACCGCTGGGAACATAAGGAATACTGAATCCCGAGTTCCCTTACTCTTCTCTTGATATCATCAAAAGATTTTCTTTCCTGAATCACCGATGCTGAAAAGTCATAAAAGAACATAATCCTGGAGCTCTCATGAATTAAAGCCATCAGAAACCACACTGATCTTCCATCAGTCTTTGTTTATCCCTGTAACTATGTAACCGCACATGATAGGGCAAAGGCGTTGGTCTGAGTCTTACCACCGTGCCGTAACCCAATGAACTTCAGCTTCGAAGTGAAGGAATCACAGCAGCCAGATCAAAGCTGACCACCTGCCGTCTGGCCCAGCAGATCGACGATGCGAACATTCTTCGTCCTCTCCCTGTTCTCGAGGTGGTCATCTTGTTCAGTTAAGGTATGGACCTGTATTTCAAGGGGGATGATCCTCTCCCGAGAGGAATTGATCGCAGTCTCTGTCAATGCAGTTCGGCACTTGACATTGTATGTTCTGTTTCCAAGGCTGTCTAGTTGCTGCTCATGTTTTTGGAGCACGTCTGAGAGCGGTTCTAGCCACAGCTGGACTTCTGTTCAGTCATGCCTTCAATCATTTCACATACTTGGTGAACTCAGTGATGTGCGAGATAAGTGGCTGTCCGGCCCCATCTACGGCACTTTTATTTCCCTTCCCAGGAACAAAGACACGGAGGAGTCTGTCCAAAACTTTTTCAGTCAACTTTGCAAAGTCGGGTGTTGTTCCCAAAGGTACACACACACAAGCATTGTAATCTCCAGCATTATATACATGTATATGTGGGCTGGGTCTACTACTGCTGTCTTGACCAACGAGTGCTCGGATTCCCCACTGTTTTCCTTATTTGGGTTCTGGTGCCTGCGATTAGTTTATCATTCACTTGGCCAATCAGTGTTCGAGCTTCCCGTTCTTCCCTTATATGGATGATGTTGTACAACTGTGGTTAATGGCGGTCTCTCAACTATCGAGGAAAGCTGTTACAACTATTTCATTCATGTAAACATGGGGGAGGTCCGGCAACAGTTTCGAGTGTCTGCTTGTGTTTACTATAAGTTAGAAAAGACTAAAAGGCAGCTAACCGTTTAAAAATTACACTACCCCCTACAAATCCCCCGTGTCTTTTCTTACGGCCTGTAATTTTTCAACCGTAAGTTTCTTCTCCAGGGCATTTAATAACTCCCGAGCTTGTTCATCAAACTGCCCGTCTCTAATACTATCCCCGCCCAAGAGGGATTCACGTTGTTCCATCTCGAGATTTATTCGTTCAACCTGCCCATAGGGAACATCCCTCTTAGTAAGGGCGGTTTCGATCAGTCGTTGAGTTAATCCCCGGACACAGGGAATAACGCAACACCCAAGGGCAGTGAGTACCCCTGCCACCACTATACATGAGACAAGAAAGGGAACGACCACCCCCGTCTATTTACCGAACCAAGCTTCCAACCAGTCCGTGAGGCCAGAGTCGATGCCCGAGTTTTCGGCCAGTTCGTCCACCAATGTGGTGAGTCCATCCAGGGCGCGGGTGATGGACCCATCAGGGGCTGTGTTGTTGGGGATGAAAGTGCAGCACTGAGTGCCTATCATGACACAAACACCCCCCTTCTCTGCCAACATCATATCTAAGGCCAACCTATTTTCCCACGCCATCCTACTAGTGGCGTCCAGTTGTTCTGCTATTCCTTTCACTGCATCCCGGGTATAATTAATGAACCTCTGCTGATTGTAGTAAATATAATTAATCCAATCCACGTTCTTATTGATGGTCACCCACCAGAACAGTGACGACTCAAAACCCGCCGCTATCTGGTTCCTAGCCTTGTATTCGTCAGGAACACCCCTGGGGACCCCGATGGCATCTAAATATATGTTATCATAGAAAGAGGTCTCCAAAGCTCTCTCAGTTCTTCCACTAGAACGGGGTCGCTCTTGTTTTTCGAATACCAGAGTGAATGGGATGGCCAATTGAACGATTGCACAAGTGCCCGTCCATTTTTGGGGCAGGGTCGGTCGCAGAACCCTCCCACCACAGTACGACCAGAGGTCTGCCCTAGGCACATGAATGTGGGAGTAATTCCCGCCCCCGGTAGTTTCATTGACCAGCCGAATTGATCCGCTGCACTTGTCAAATGTCCCCACATCGTCGTCCCACTGTAGTCCCGTCCGAGAGACGCAGGCCTGGTGCGTACCCGTTACCCCTGAGAATGATGGCGGGCGGGGCGCCCCCTCAGACCTGACGGGGGGAAACTTCAAACTCAAGGGTCGACAAGTGGGGTCGTTCCAGGCCTCTCGGTCCTGGTACAGCCTTATCATGCAGTCCATGGCTCGTGGGTGTTTCTCCCATCCCAGCGGGAATGGGACCACCTGAGGGTTAGGGCGGGCACTCGTGCATGCGTAGCAATCACTCTTTTTCATGCTCCTCACAGTATATTTGACCCATTCCATCCAGGCATTCGCCTCCCCGTATCCCGTTTCTATTTCAAAGGTCTTTTCCAAATCCGTCACCTCAATTATTCTAATCTTTTCTTGCTTATCAGTGGTGGATGAGCCCCTAGACTCAGCTTCAATGACCGTGATATACGTGCAGCACAGCTGCATCCCCCCCCATCCTGCCTGGCCCCCAACTCTAATACCCAGTATTGTTCTATTAAGTCTCGCTCGTTCTTTTCCAAGTTCTTTATGGTCAGATAAGGCGGATTGCACTGATTCTGCCCACAATCCCGTCCAGGGGTGATGGGATCACGGACAACTGACACCATAGCCTGGACCCCGGGGGCTGGAAGCCTACTTAGGCCTTCCCTACCATGCAATTGTAATACTAACGTCTGACCCTGGAATCCCCTTTCTCTCTCCAGGTTCCGCTTAGTTTGATTCCGTTCACTTTTAGTCCTACAGGGCACCAACTCACATAGGTCTAAGCTAAATGTCTGTGTTGATTGGTTGGCAAGCACGGAGATGGAGAACCACTGACGGTCCTCTGCTTGTTTTATCCGGAGGCCAAATTGGGTAACACGCACACTATGACCCAGCCCAAGGATAATGGCATAGCAAGTTCACAATACGATTGACCGCATTTTGTCGCGACACCCGTAGCCCGAGGGCACAGTTCCTTTAGACTCGCCAAAGTCCGATTAGTTCGTTCTCAGGGTCTCTGTTCCTTAGATGCCTTTGTCAGAGAGGTTCGTTCTTCCTCCGTCGGTTGTGGCACTGGTCCCTTGACTCGAGTGTAATGTGTCTAGCCCTTTTCGGCCGTACGACAGCCGTTTCGGTCGTCAAAAGTACCAGGAAGGGACCGTCCCAAGTTGGTTCGAGGGTACGTTGCTTCCAGCTTTTAATCAGGACCCACTGACCCGGCTTGACGGTGTGCACCGCAAACTCGAGGGGCGGCGTCTGTGCCAAAAGTCCCTGTTGGCGGAAACGAGATAGAGCAGACCCCAGAGCCACCACATATTTTTGCACAAACATATCCCGAGACTCAAATACAGGAGGTTCCCCCTTCGGCCCATGGAACGGGAGGCCAAATAACATTTCGAAAGGGGAGAAGCCCAAATCCAGCCTTGGCTGGGTGCGAATTTGCAACTGGCCAAGGGGTAGGCATTTGGTCCAAGGCAGGCCGATTTCACTAGTGAGCTTGGTTAGCTGCTTTTTGATGGTCTGGTTCATTCTTTCGACCTTGCCCGAGGAGGAGGGATGCCAGGGGGTGTGCAAATCCCAGTCAATCCCCATTGCTTGCACTACATTATGGAGGACGGTCGAGGTGAAGTGGCTCACCTGGTCAGAGTCAATAGCGCGGGGTAGCCCAAATCGTGGGATGATTTGCTCGAGTAGAATCTTGCTAACCTGAGTTGCCGTTGCCGTGGTAGTGGGGAAAGCTTCCACCCATCCTGTCAGGTGATCTACCACTACTAATAGATACTTCAGACGACCTATGCGGGGGAGCTCAGTGTCATCTACCTGGACATACTCAAACGGCCTATAGGCCGGACTCCTACCCCCTTGTCTTGCATGCTGCCACAGCCCCCTTTTGTTAATCTTTCGACATGTTATGCAATCTCCTGTGACCTGCTTGGCTCCCGTGTATAGACCAGGGTGAGCATATCGGCGCAGGAAGGCATCACACAGTGCCTGGGCGCCCCAGTGACCCCCTTGGTGTAAACGGGCAATAATGTCCCGCGTCAACGGTCGATTTAGTAGCTGGCGGCCATCGGGTAAGGTCCACTTGCCTTCCCTATCCTTTGTACCCCCCCAGAGACGCGAGAAGAGTTTCTTCTTTGTCAGTAAACGTGGGCACTTCGGTAATTTCGGATATCTGGGGAATCCTTACCAGGCAGTTTATTACTTCCTTCCCCATCCCAGCCAATTTTGCCTGTTCATCTGCCAATTGATTCCCCAGGGTCTCTATTTTATCGTCTTTCTGGTGTCCTTTCACATGTCCTACAGCAATCTCTTGTGGCAGCAACAAATCCTCCAAGATCATGGCTACTAGTTCCTCGTGGACCAACTCCTTTCCTCTACTATTTATCATTCCCCTTTTTTTCCAGATCTTCCCAAAGGTGTGTACTACCCCAAAGGCATACTTAGAGTCAGTGTAGATTGACCCGGCTATTCCCTTTAAATTCCTCAGAGCCCGGTGCAAGGCGTACAATTCGCACGTTTGTGCGGACCAGGCATTCGGTAGCCGTCCACTTTCCACTAATTCCCAACCAGTCTCACTAATGACTGCATAACCGTTGTGTCTCTTCCCATCTATCACTCGAGAGGACCCATCAATGTACCACCGCCTTCCTGCATGTAAGGGGGTATCCCTCAGATCTTCCCTCACTTTACTCTGGTACTCTATTATGTCTGAACAGCAGTGTTCCAGTTCCTCCTCCCCCTTCCCCTTTCCAAAGAAAGTCCGCCGGGTTCTGGCAGCCCCCGACTTCGATTCGGAGGTCTTCTCGGTCTAACAATATGGCTTCATATTTCAGAATCCTCGAGTCAGTCAGCCACCCCCGGCCTTCTGATTCAGGACAGTTCTAACCTGGTGGGGAGTAGTGACTGTCAAGGGGGCCCCGAAAGTCAACTTCCTGCTTTCGTCTACCAGCTTTGCCGTGGCTGCCACTGCTTGGACACACTCCGGCCACCCTCGGGAGACTGGATCCAGAATTTCTGACAGGAAAGCCACGGGCTTCCTTTTCCCCCCCCAATCCTGGGTCAATACTCCAAGAGCGGTTCCCTTTCTGGAGTTCACAAAGAGACGAAATGTCTTACTAAAATCCAGCAAGCTTAAAACAGGTGCAGCCATCAATTTTCCTTTTAGGATTCCAATTAACTTTTTCTCCTCCTCCTCCCATTTTATTCTGTTGGGTGCCTCCTCAATGAGGTTTAGGTACAAGTCTTTAGTAAGGGGGGCATAGTCGTCTATCCATAACCGACAATAGCCTAAGAGTCCCAAGAACCTTCGCAACTCCCTCTTGGTCGTTGGGAGAACTAGTTCGATTATTGCCCGCACTCTTTCCGGACTTATTCGTTTCTGTCCCTGGCTTATCAAGTGTCCCAGGTACTTAACCTCTTTCTCAACATATTGGAGCTTCTTCTGGCTCAATCTTAACCCCTTCTCAGCTAGGTAATTTAACAGGGCATTAGTCCCAAGTAGGACGTCCTCCTCCGTGGGTCCGGATAAAAGGAGATCGTCCACGTATTGTATAAGCTTAAGGGCCGGGGACAAGGTTAGTCCCTCCAATAATTGTTCCAGAATCTGCCCAAACAGAGTCGGGGACTCAGTGAATCCTTGGGTGAGTATGGTCCACCTGTACTGTTGTTTTCTGCCAGTATCAGGATCCTCCCATTCAAAAGCAAAAAGATCCCGACTGTCCTTGTCCAGGGGACACGCCCAGAAGGCATCCTTTAAGTCTATAACACTAAACCAGCCGTGGTCCGGGGGTATCCGCCCCAGAATAGTGTATGGGTTCGGTACCACAGGGTGCCGTACTTGGACAATTTTATTTACTTCCCTTAGGTCTTGGACCATTCGGTAGCTCCCATCTGACTTCCGGACCGGCAGGATGGGGGAATTGTATCGTGACATACAGGGCTCTACCAATCCATCTTTTATTAGGAATTCCATAACTGTCTTCAGGCCCTGCCTCCCTTCCCAAGAGATGGGGTATTGGCGCAATCTGACGTCGGGGCTCTGGGGCTTTAATTTTACCTCCACAGGTCGAATTGCGAGTCCCCCCCGGTTCCCTTTGGCGACCCAAACCCGAGGGTCTATCTCTGTCAATCGGGACTCACTAAGGTATGACATGGTAATGGCTAATTCTTCCTCTTCTCCCACTTCTATTCGCAATCCGAAACGGACTATCAAATCCCGTCCCAACAACCCAAAGGGAAGATGGGGGAGGTGAAGGATTTCCACCTGGAGCTCCTCCTCCTCCAGCCGCAAGGGTTGTGGTTCGAATATTTTCGCACTAAAAACCCCACCCTTAACTCCTGAAATGTTTAATGTTTCAGCTTGGAAGCCAACCCCCCCTAGGATGGAGGGGAATTGAGGACCTGCCGGGGCCTGTGTCAACTAAGAAGGTAACATCTTGTCTAAATGGGCCCACCCGTAAATTTACCAGGGGTTCTTGGTAGGCCCGTGTTCCGATCCTCCCCTGACTTCCCCAATCCATTTGTTCACACTCCATTTCATACATCCCTTCTCTTTCCCTTTTAAACTCGGGACAATCCCTTTTGAAGTGTCCCAGTTTCCCGCAATGGTAACATCCGGCCTTCTGAGGGCGCTCAATTCCATAAGATCCTCCTCTCTCACTTCTGCCCCGTCTCGCTTCTCTCCCTCTCCAACCTTTCTTCGACGTTCCTCTTTCCACCCCATAATCTCCCTCCCCCATTCCGGTGGACCTACAAGCTTCCCGTACGGCTGCCACCATCATTTTAGTCTTATGCTTCTCCCTTATTACATCCCTCTGAACGTACACCTTCTGTGCTTCCCGTAATAATTCTGCAACATCCTTTTCAGCCCAATCCTCCACTTTCTGTAATTTCTTCTGAATGTCCGGCCATGACTTAGTCACAAACTGCACCTTAAGCATGCTCGTGCCTATTTCCCCATCGGGGTCTAAACCTGAATACTTTCGCATGGACTCCCGCAAACGGTCCAAAAACTCACTCGGGGATTCATCCTTTTTCTGTCCAACTTCAAATGCTTTCACTAAATTCCGCTGTTTGGGCACGCAGGTTTGGATCCCCCTGATTATAAGGCTTCTGAGGTCTGTCATATTGGCCCGTCCCCCCGCATCGTTATGATCCCACCGAGGGTCCTCTAAGGGGTACTTCTGCTCTCCACGCTGAGGGCCGTCCTGTTGCTCCCTATCCCAAATGGCCATTGCACTATTCCGGATCATAACAATTTCATCGTAATTAAATAGTATTCTCATCATGGCCTGCAGTTCAGCCCATGTGTATATACTGGGCCCCAGAAATTGGTCCAGTTGTATTCCCACACTGACGGGGTCGTCCAGTAGACGGGGTAGTTCATTACTGAGTTGCGGGATATCCCCAGAATTTAAAGGTTGTACTACGAACCCGGTCCGTTCGTTCCCAAACGGCACCTCTCGTAAGGGGTTCAGCTGTTCAATATTGTCACTCCTCCCAGCTCTCAATCCCTCTTCTCGACCTCTCCGCATCTCGAGTCGGACTGATTTCCTAGTGCCTGGGGTGAGTTCTGCACCCCCTCCTGTGCCCCCCCACAGCAGTCCCTTCCTCACTGGTCGTAGCCTGCTGGGACTCGGAATTATCCGTCGCAGGAGGGAGGTCCTCGCTGGACGCCTGGTCGTGCGCGGGTGGTATATACGGGGGCGGGGCAGACGGTGGCCAACCGTCGGTGAGGATGTCCCAAGACTTCTGGGGCTTCCTCGGGTCTGTTTGGGGAATCAGAGGATAGAGACGTGTGGGACTCTCGCCGTCTCCCGCCAACCAGGCGGCGGCATATTTGCTCTCCTCTGGGTCAAACGGTTGTTTTCTGTTAACATATACATTTAGGATTTGACACACCCAGTCTTCATCAGACCCATACTCGGGCCAAACTACCGAGGGGGCGCGGATAGGTTCTTTGGTCCATATAAAACAACAATATTTTATCATGGTCTCTTTCTTTAAGTCCTTCGTTCTACTACTCTCCGTCCATAGACTTAACTTCCGACCTAATGGACTATCGGGGGGGGTATTTCTTTCCCATTTGCAGTCTTCCCTGACTTTTCCTTAGTAAATCTAGAAGTCTGATTTCCCATGGTTTATCTTCGGTCCTGGTCTTAAACGCCCAAAGCGTTTTCATAGATGACCGTCAAAACCACGCGGCCAACAAGGAAGAACAAAAGAATCTCTTACCTTGATCCGTGCACGGAGTTGTCTGGCCTTTTTAAATGTATGTACCCCCGTGTATAGTCACTAGCCGGTCGTCCCAGCACTCGTCCGTGTGTTCCTTTTCCAGGATTCAAAATTATTTTTAAATGAGCCGGGTCACGTCCTCTCTTGGCCGACGGCCGACGGACCAAGCTGATCAGTGAGAAGTATAAATATATACTAGACGCGTCTTTGTTGTAATCAGGCTTGATCCGTGAGCCGAAGAGACTGCCCCCCGCCCCGGCAATAATTATTTCATCCCGGACGAGCCCCCAATTGGGCGACATAAGTGGCTGTCCAGCCCCATCTACGGCACTTTTTATTTCCCTTCCCAGGAACAAAGACACGGAGGAGTCTGTCCAAAACTTTTTCATTCAAAGGTACACACACACAAGCATAGTAATCTCCACGCATTATATACATGTATATGTGGGCTGGGTCTACTACTGCTGTCTTGACCAACGAGTGCTCGGATTCCCCACTGTTTTCCTTATTTGGGTTCTGGTGCCTGCGATTATTTTGTTATTCACTTGGCCAATCAGTGTTTGAGCTTCCCGTTCTTTCCTTATATGGATGATGTTGTACAACTGTGGTTAAGGGCGGTCTCTCAACTAGCGAGGAAAGCTGTTACAACTGTTTCATTCATATAAACGTGGGGGAGGTCCGGCAACAGTTTCGAGTGTCTGCTTGTGTTTACTATGAGGTAGAAAAGACTAAAAGGCAGCTAACCGTCTACCCCCTACATGCTTGTGTTTTTTATAAGTTAGAAAAGACTAAAAGGCAGCTAACCGTTTAAAAATTACACGACCCCCTACAAATCAAAATTAAACTTCAAACCAGCTGCCCACGCTCCAGTTGTGTCACTCAGCTGTCTCAGCAAGATGCGCTGTAGATTGCTGTTATTATAAACGGGAACAGATTTTCCCTTCTGCCCCGCCTTTGACCAGAAGCACACCCAACCTCGGAATTGCTTGCGCCTCGAAACCATCATAGAAACACCGTGCATTCTCCAGTTGCGTCACTTGAGCCATCGAGTATCTCTGCAACCTCATTCCCATCTTGATTTCAAGTTGGTTCTTCGCGACTGCGCCACTCAGTTCCTCTGATTCTGGGGCTGGGAACTCGGACAATGTGGCAGCAGTGGTTACTGCCTTGTGTGGGGAAACTCGAGAAGTAACCGATGTTAAACTGCATTGCTATTGAAGTATACATTTCAACAACAGCTTGGTAACAACAATGACTGCAGATGCTGGAAACCAGATTCTGGATTAGTGGTGCTGGAAGAGCACAGCAGTTCAGGCAGCATCCGAGGAGCAGTAAAATCAACGTTTCGGGCAAAAGCTCTTCATCAAGAATACAAGCAGAGAGCCTGAAGAGTGGATAGATAAGTGAGAGGAGGGTGGGTGTGGGGAAAAAGTAGCATAGAGTACAATAGTTAAGTGGTGGAGGGGATGAAGGTGATAGGCCGGGAAGAAGGGTGGAATGGATAGGTGAAATAGAAGATAGGCAGCTAGGACAAGTCAGGACAAGTCATAGGGACAGGGCTGAGCTGGAAGTTTGGAAATGGGGTGAGGTGAGGGAAGGGGAGAGCAGGAAACTGTTGAAGTCCACATTGATGCCCTGGGGTTGAAGTGTTCCGAGGCGGAAGATGAGGCGTTCTTCCTCCAGGTGTCTGGTGGTGAAGGAGCGGCGGTGAAGGAGGCCCAGGACCTCCATGTCTTGGGCAGAGTGGGAGGGGGATTTGAAATGTTGGGCCACGGGGTGGTGTGGTTGATTGGTGCGGGTGTCCCGGAGTTGTTCCCTAAAGTGCTCTGGTAGGAGGTGCCCAGTCTCCCCAATGTACAGGAGACTGCACCGGGAGCAACGGATACAATAAATGATATTGGTGGATGTGCAGGTAACAAAAGCTGCACTGTCCCTGGAGTCTTTAATGTTTTGGAGAAATCTATTTATCTCAGCCTTCAACACATTAATGATGGAATCACCACAGCCACTGGGGGAACCGATGTTAAATGGTCAGCCTATTCTGAGTTCCCACATATCTGCCACTGTTCGCTCAGCACTGATATTGTGTATTGCTTGCTCTGCCTAACATTTCTTATGATACTTTACTTATTGCACGCGCTTAGTGCGTTCGTCTGTGGTTTGCCGTGATCGTATAGTGGTTCGTACTCTGCAATGTGGCCCCAGCAACCTCGGTTCAAATCCGAATCCCAGCAGTAATTGCTTTATGTGTCCCAGTCTTTTGTGAAACACAAAGGAATCAGTTGTTTTAAAGTTTTGATTTTCTCCATGGTGATTCTTTTTTTCCCTTCAAGCTCTGCTCGCTCACATCTCTGTGTTTCATATGTCAGAATTCAAATCCACCTGTTCTCAGAGATTTCTTCCCTCCTACAATCACTAACCGTACTTTCCATCCCATAACCCCCATTTCATTAATTTGGAGATGCCGGTGTTGGACTATGGCGTACAAAGTTAAAAATGACCCAACACCGGGTTATGGTCTTACAGATTTAATTGAAGCACTAGCTTTCCAAGCGCTGCTCTTTCATCATGTGTTTGCGGAGTCATTTCCTATTTCACTAAGGCATTGCAGAATCTAACACTGACTCTCACATTGATACCGATCAGTCTGTGTGGCTGGGGTCACTGTTGCTGGGTGAACGTGCCCGAACCCCACCATCGGGACCTGCAGACCATTTGATCCATTTGGTTACCACTGTTGTGAGGTCAAAACTCATGTAGCAGCTTTTACTGATATGGACCAGATATTATTGTTGCGGGGTGGGGGGTGGGGTGTTAAGCTCAGGAAAATGGCACAGAACAGTATCGGGGAAAAGTGACTTAATTGGATAAGATAAGTTTCACTGCTTTTCTGCAATGGCCGAGCGCTATTACCACTGCACACTGAACTGTTAATTCAGACACCAGGAACCTGGGTATGACTCCGACCATGCTAGGTGGTAGAATTGGGATTCAATAAATATCTGGAATTACGAATCTAATAACTCATATATATCCATGTTCAATTATTGAAAAACAACAAAACCATCTGACGTCATTTAAGGAATGAAACTGCCATTCTTACCTGCTCGCGCCTCCATGTGACTCCAGACTTACGACAAGATGGTTGAGTCTCAACTATCCGCTGTGCAATTAGGGATAGCAATCAATACTGCCGAGCCACCGACGCCCTCATACTGTAACAGAATAGAAAAAAAAGTTCATTCGGCCCTAGCTAGATTACTGTGTGCAGTTCTGCAATTCAGAGTACTGCATGGATGTGATCGCACTGGGAACGTTGCAGTAGAGATTCACTGGGATATTGTCTGGGCTGAAGAGTTTCAGTTGGGAGGAGAGATTGGACAGACTGGGGTTGTTTGTCGCCGAGCAGAGGAGATTGGAGAAAACATGACTGAGATGTACTAAATACTGAGGGATATGGATAGGATAGACAGAAAGAAGTGTCTATTGATGGAGAGATCGAACACTGGGGCCAAGAGATTTCGGGAAAAGGCAGAAAGGTTTGAGTAGATTTGTGGAAAGGGTCAGAAGGGCGGAAATCATTCTAACCTTTAAAAAAAATTCAGATGTGAATTTATGATGCCAAAACATGTAAGATTATGGGCTAAACGATGGAAAACTTGATTCAGGTCGTTAAGCAGTTGTGTTGGACAAGTGCGGCCACAACAGGCTGAAGGGTCTCCTTCGAAGTTGTCATCCTCCCCAGTATCGTGGTTAGTGTCCCCGCCTGTCACCGGGCTCAATTCTCCACTGGGGGCATTGTAAAGGTTTTTAACCTGTCGCTATGTTCCCAGTGAAGGTTATTCATGTTTGGCTTTCCATTCTCGATGGGACATGTCTCAGGAAGAACAGTGCTGTCTGAATCAGCTGGGGAAGGACTGCAGCTCCTGGGGAGACAGAGTGTCAGTGAAAGTGCAAACACGTTACTTCTGCAAACTGCACATTGTGTTTGTGCTGCAATGAAAACCATTATATAGAGTTGTTCCTGACTCATTTGTTTATTTAAAGCAGGAATCTGAGGAAGAAAACAGAGTAAACCCATTCAGACCTGAGTGCAGAAACATTTCCAGCAGAACTACTGAGATTGTACAGCGTAGAACCGCGTTGGATGCATTGAATTCGCGTTGGTGGGCACAGCTTTCTTTCACTAGGCGGAGTTGCCAGTGTGTTAAGCCATCACACATGATGCAGGTAGTGTTCAATGTGATGTTACATTTGTTCAGTGGTTCGCACTGCTCTTAGGTCTGTAGGTTAGGTGGATTGGCCATTTTAAACTGGGCTGATGTGTCCAGGGAGTGAATTCAGTAAGTTAAGTGAGTTAGCCATGGGTAACGCGGTGATAAGGTCAGCAGTCACACGATGCCAGGTTTTATTCCAGCTAGTTTATTTGAAATCAGAAGACAGAAGCCTGCGAGGATAGAGACGGGAGCGGGTTGAGATGGTGTTCAGAGTCTCCCTATAGACTCGATTGGGTTAATTGTACTTTCTGCATTGGAGGGAATCTGTGACTCTATCAGAGAGGACACTGCCAGCGTTTACTGGGCTGCTAAGACACTAGAGACGATGCTGACGGCGTTTAGTGAGGATGGGGTTTTATTTATTTGTGTTTTGGAAAATTTGAAACTAAACCAAGGAAAATCAAATGGAAGTTTTCCAGAGTATTTGAGGTTTGGAGAGACTAAATATGTGGTAAATTCACTCTTTCAAGTTCATAAATTTCTGAAAGTCAAGATTTCAAAACCATCGATGTAGGACTAATAAATGATGGGAGCAGAATTTCTGTCTCTCAGACAATCCGTTTCCAAAATATTTGGAAAGGCACAGTTAGTTACACAGAAGCAGTGAGTTTCTCCAGGAGAGAGACAGCGTATGGCCAGGTAAAAGTGTAAAGGAGGGTGTAGGGTGTAGAAGATGCGAGGAAACAAGGTCTAATTTGGACGACTTCAGATGCAAAGAAATATCGGAAACGTCTGCAGCTGAGTAAGATTCAGAAAAAACCTCAGAGTTTTGAAAGATTTATATTAATATTCCACATGAAACATTATAAATGGAACTGAGCAGATTTTGTATATTGTCAAGGAAAGCTATTCCATAATGAATAGGAAGTGACCCGTCTTTTAGAGATCGATTTCCTGCTTTAATCCCAAGCCTTGAAGATGGGAGGACGATCGCCATGATGTTGGGTTCATTTGATACCCACTGAAATCTGCCAAAGTAACTGAGCATCAAAACTGGCATCTTGTTTTGTAGTTTAACCTTCTGTTTTTCTCATCAGTATTTTCTATAAGCTGAAATAAATTCGGAGCAAAATTGAACAGAACATTGAGCGTTCCAATCATATAAATCCAATTCACTTCCGATCATTGGAATGAACAGAGTGAAGGTGCAGCAAAATTAATAAAATGAATCGAACAAAACTGCATTTCCGGGAATTTTACCCAGTTCAGGTTCAGCCATAAGGGGAAGACCATCGAGCTAAAATATACTTCTTCACGTGAGAGAGAAACTGTCTGAAGAAATTATGCGTCAAGACTAAATGTGCGTGTGAATGTGACAGGAATTTCATGTTTGCTGGTTCATTCTGAGACAGTTCCGACTCGAAATAAATCAAGGACAAGGTATTCCTTCCAAGGACGAGGTCAATTGCTTGTATTTTGCTGGTATTATTATTCCGCTGAAAGCAGAAACATAATGGTGTGGATTCGATTCGGCTCAGGGAATTGCTTATCCCCGAGGTGCACCAAATGTGATCTTGACGGGGTCACATGTGAGCCCCTTTGCAATGGGCTGAAGTCTCCCAGGGGTTCAGGCGACGGGTTGCTCTTCCATTGCTCATGTGTGGATTTGAATCCTTCTCTGGCTGTTATTTCCATCATAAGCAGCTGTGGTTTCCCTTTGTGCGTCGCATCTTTAGGATACTTTGGGTGCAGAATCTTGCTCTTGCCCTTCATTGCAACGGAGATTTGTAATAAATAGATATCTCATCAAAGTCGAAGCAAAGCAATTTGATTCTGTTGTAAGTTACATTGGGATAATGAAAAGGAGTGCAAACGTTTCTTTCCTCCTTTCACTCCATCCTGACTTTCTATGAATTTACATCGAATGAAAGGGGAACAAAAAAGGAGAGATCGGGTGCAATAATTTATCCAGTGGGCTTGTGAATTTTAATGTCACACTCCACACAAAGTTCTAATTAGTATTTTAAACAGTCAATTGAATTGGAACCGCAGAAAACCTTTCCAATGAAACGAATCTTTCATTCTTTCACGAATTTTTGCTGTGTGAATCATACCGCGATCCAGCATCCAGCGTGGTCACAAGTTGGCAACAATATTATATCCACCAATTTTCTTTAGCAATCACAACATCTGCACATACCCATCTGCGGTGTGCCCAGTGTCATTTGTTGTATCCAGGCCACAGCACATTTCCTGTTCATGACCTTATGAGCGTAGTTCCTGATCTGTCTGATCAGTTTGAGAAACCTTTTCTATCACTTCATCCCATCCCCTCAGAATTCTAAAGGTATCAATAAAATAAGACGTTAGACCAAATGATGTAGGATTGGAAGTCGGCCATTCAGCCCATCGAGTCTGCTCCACCATTCAACGAACTCATGGCTGATCTGATAAGCCTCAACTCCATTCTCCAGCATTGCCTCGACAAAACTTCACCGTCTTTCTGGTTAAATATCTGTCTGGCACAGTTTGAAAATACACAACAACTCAGCCTCAATAACAATTTCGGTAAGGAGTTCCACCGATTCACTGGCCCCTGAGCAAAGAAATTACTCCTCATTTTTGAATTAAGTAGGTAATATCTAATTCTGAGTTCATGTCCTCTGGTGCTCTCCTCATACCAGAGGGTGAACCACCTGCCCGTATCTACCCTGTCAAGATTCCATGAATATTGAACGTTTATAAATGTTATTATGTGATTATAGAGCTCCCCTCCGTCTCCTTTGTTTCAAGGAGAATAATCCCAGCCGAACCAATCATTCCACGAAGCTCCATTTTCTCCAGTGTTGACAACATGTTCATTAATCTCTGCTGTCCCCTGCAGCATCCTTACATATTATTACAGCAGGAGGAGACATTTGTGCGAAGAAACAGTTGAAATTTCAAGCACAGATGGGAATTGGAACTTGAAATCAGACAGTGACTGGAATCAAATTGGTCCACACAAGGAGCAAATAGAATAATGATCACTCTGACAAATGAGAATTTAATCATATCTCATTGACATTCAATAACTTTACTGGAAACAAATTACCCCGTGTAATCGTCCACAGAGCTATTAGTTCAGGGGAAAAGCTTATCGAAACTGGCTACATAAATACTTTGACAACAATAACATGTTCTTGAGACATTTTTTGATTATAAACTGAACTCATTGTTCTGTGAATCCTACATCGTTTGCAAGGCACAAATGAGACATGGAATATAACTCTCTCCATTTACCTAGATGGGTATAACTTCAATAACATTTAAGGAACTGGATACCGTCCACGACAATGCAGTCACTTGAGTGTACCCTCTTCAACACCTGCAATATTCATTCTCTTCACCGCTAAGGCGCAATTGCAGCAGAGTGCACCACTATAAGATGCACTGGAGTAAGACATTCGGGCATTTTGACAACCTTCAAAGCTCAACAGCTATACTGACTACATAACAAGGTTGGAAGATGCAACGAAACGCCACCATTTTCAAGTTCCCCTCCAGGGCCCATAGCACCCTGACTTGGAAAGCTATCAGTGAGAAACTCATTGGTGAAACGATCTTGATGGACAAAGTTGCATACTTCAGCCTTCCATCTTTTATCTTACAATTTTATGAAAAATGTTGATTTATGCCGTGACCAGACTTGTGCTCAGTCCTTTAGCTGTTCCCTAAACTGGTGGTTGCTAAAGTTCTGCTATCATCCACAGTCTGTGATCAACAATACAAAATATCTGAAAATCCTCTCAGTCAACTGACTCCCCTCAAGATTAGAGTGGTGTTGGAGAAGCACAGCAGGTCCGGCATCATCTGAGGAGCAGGAAAAATGGACGTTTCAGACAAAAGCCATTCATCAGGAATGAGACTGGGAGCACATGGGATGGAGAGATAAATGGGAAGGGGGTGGGGCTGGGGAGAAGGTAGCTGAGAGTGCTGTAAGTGGATACAGGCGGGGGGTGAACATGATATGTCAGAGAAGTAGGTGGAGTGGACAGGTGGGAATGAATATTCACAGGTAGGACAAGTCAGGCGGATGGTGTTGAGCTGGAAGGTGGGAACTGGGGTAAGGTAGGGGAGGGGAAATGAGACAACGGGTGAAGTCCAAATTGATGCCATGGTGTTGAAGAGTCCCGAGGCGGATGATAAGGCTTTCTTCCTCCAGGCATCGGGTCGTGAGGCAGTGGCGATACAGGAGGCCCAGGACCTGCATGTCCTCGGGAGAGTGGGAGGGGGAGTTGAAATGTTTGGCCATGGGTCACTGGGGTTGATTCTTGCGGGTATCCTGGAGATATTCTCTGTAATGCCCTGTGAGGACACATTTGCTCTCTCCAACTTAGAGGAGACCGCATCGACAGGAACGTATACAAGAAATGGCATGTGTGGAAGTGCAGGAGAAACTTTGATGGACGTGGAAACCTCCATTAGAGCCTTGGACAGAGGTGAGGAGGTAGATGTGGGTGCAGGTTTTGCAATTTCTGCAGTGACAGGGAAATTTATATTTCCCTCCCCACCCCTATCCACTTTTCACAAAGACAGTTTCCTCCACTACTACCTAGTCAAGTCCAGGCCCTCCAATGACCCACCCTCCCCTCACGGCACCTTCCCCTTCCACCACAGGAATTGCAAAACCTTCACGCACATCTTCCCTCTCACATCCTTCCAAGGCTCCAATGAGCCTTCCACATCCATCAAATGTGCATGTGCACTTCCACACATGTCATTTACTGCATCTGTTGCTCGCGGTGCGGTCTCCTCTACATTGGGGCCAACAGACACATTCTCGGAGAGCGCTTCAGAGAACATTTCCAGGGCACCCGCAACATTCAACTCCAATGCCCCATGACCAAAAACATCAATTACCACACCATTCCCCGACTCTCCCAAGGACATGCAGTTCCTGGGTGTCCTCCACCGCCACTCCCTCACCACCAGACGCCAGATCTTCCACCTCGGGACCCTCAACCCCAGGACATCAACGTGGTCTTCACCAGTTTCCTCATCTCCCCACGGCCACCTTATCCGATTTCCAACTTTCTATTTTGGCACCATCCTACTGACCTGTCCCACCTGTCTATCTTCCTTTACACCTATCCGTTCCACCCTCTTCTCCGACCTATCACCTTTAACCCCATCTCTATCCACCTCTTGCACTCTCAGCTAAATTCTTCCCAGACCCAGTCCTCCCGTTTATCTTTCCACCCTCGAGGCTCCCAACTTTATTCCTGATGAGGGGCGTTTGCCTGAAACGTTATTTGTTTCTGCAACTCGGATGCTGCCTGACGTGCTGTGCTTCTTCAGCACCACTCTAGTCTTCATTCTGATTTCCAGCACCTGCAGTACGCACTTCTGCCCATCTGATTCCCCCTCCATTGATCTTGAATAGGCCGTTACTAAAGTTCCAGCTTCATTTCCCTGCTCTTAAATTCCCACCTGCTGTCAAGAACAGAAAGTATCTCCAACCCATCGAGACCACTCGATACCTTGTCCAATCACCTTCAAACATTCGTGAATGCCTACTCCAATTTCTCTTTTGTTACTGTTAACAGTCACACTTTTATCATTATTCCTCCCCAAATTCATTATCACCCACTTCACTGGATTGAATTCCTTTCAGCACATTTTCTTGCCAATTGTTTCCAATTTCCCTGCAGTCTATGGCTTTCTTCCTCATGGTTAACTACATGACTAATTGTTACATGATTTGAAAACTGCTAAATGATGGCCAAGACAAATAATTAAAATTCGTTGACCTATATGAGAAAACAATAGAACTCATAGAAGCCATGGTTCATAAGCTTGCAGAGGACAGCAGAATTGGAGACTGTAAAGAAGGTGATCTAAGATTCCAGAAGGATCTTAATCCATTCCGTCTTTGGGCTGAAAAATGTCACATGAAGTTCAATCTGGATAAATGGAACGTATTGCATTTTACAACATCAAATAAGAGTCGGGCTTAAACAATTAATGATCGGGCATTGCAGTAGGCCAGGGATGCAAGTACATAATTCATTTTGTTTGCTTCATATATAGACAGAATGGTTCAAAAAATGTCATCCTGCCTTCGATGCTCAGTCCTTTGAGCGTTGGAGTTGCTACGTTATGTTGAAGTTGAATAGGACATTGGTTGATGCGTCTTCTGGAATACTGTGTCCAGTTCTTGCCGCCCAGTAATAGCAAGGAAATTATTCAGCTGGAGTAGGTTTAGAACAGGGATACCAGCATATGGCTGGTGGGGAAGGTTTGTGATATAACGAAAGGCTGGATCGGCTGAGAATATTTTCACTCGAGCACTAGAGTTTGAAAGGCGACCTGATAGAAATTTATAAATTATTGAGAGTTCGGCTCGAGTTAACTGTAACTGTCTTTTCTCCAAGGAGGGGCACTTCAAGACGAGACGGCAAATGTTTAAAGTGAAAAGAGGGATTTAAAATAAGACATGAGAGGCTTTTTTAACAGAGGATGGTTTATGTGTGCAATTCACTTCCTGAGGCAGTGATGAATGAAAGTACATTTACAATATTTACAGGATATTTGGATCGATAAATGAATTGGAAAGTTTCAGTGGGATTAACAAAGCTATTCATTCATGCCTAGTACATAATTTATTGCCCAGAGTGAAGTTCAGAATCAACCACGATATTATGGATCTGGAGTCACACACCAGCCAGACCAAATAGGTATGACAGTTTCCTTCCCTATCAGGCATTAGTGAATCAGATATACAACAACTGATTCAATATCATCATTAAACTCTAGGTATTTATTTAAATAAAATTCCAGCAACTGCCATGCCAGTGTTTGAACCCGTGCCCACAGAATTATGTCTGGACATTCATATTAACAATGCAGTAATAATATCACAATGGCATTATTAACCCTCAGCAGTGACAAGAGTCGTCAGATGCGACTCGTTTAGTTTGGCACTATGTTCAGTATGAGCTGGTAGGAGTGAAAGGCCTGTTTTCATGCTGCGTGAGTCTATGACTTTGACGCTATGAAACTGGCAACTGTTTTGGATTAACAGCAGCGTTGACAGTTTAATTGATCTCCTTCTGGTTTACGTAATCTTGCTGGTTACTCTGGAGGTTTTTCTGCTCATTGAGCCCTTCCCACACACGGGATTATTGAATAGCCTGTCCCCAGTTTGACTGAGTAGATGAGTTTCCACTTCAGCAGGTAATTGAATCCCGCATTGCCCTGGTTTCTCTGTGATATCGGTGTCCTTGTATATATCCAGGATGAACGATTGGTTCAAATCATGTCCATGCAGTTGCAAGTCCCGTTGTCCATGTTGTGAATGTGTTTTGATTCTTCCTGATATACCCACAGGGTGTTGATGTTGCTGGTCAGGACAACATTTGTTGTTCTTCCAGATTCGCTGCTGTCTCGCTGCACAAAAGATATGAATTGGATCCCAGTCTCGTGTGACTGTGTGCAGTTTGCACATTCTCTCTTTGCTTGTGTGAGTTTCCTCCCACAGTCTGAAGGTGTGCAGGTTACTGGGATCAGCCATGGGAAATAAAGGGGAACGGAATAGGTATGGAGTGTGGGTCTGATAGGATGTGCTTCATAGGGATGGTGTCGACTGGAATGGGCCGAATGGCCTGCTTTCCCACACGGTCCTCACTCTTGGATTAAGGGTCAGCTATTTTGTTCAGGTCCTGGAGACACATGTAGGCAGGATTGGGTAAAGATGGTAGCATCCCCTGTATAAGCGACATGCATGAATGGGATTGCAGGAAATTAAAGGCATGTTCTCTGTTCCTGAGGTCAGGCTTCCATTCCAGGTTTTATTCATCGAACTTTAACATTACCAGTTCCGTGTGTGAGTCCCCAAGGATGACTAGTTTATTATATAACCACAACACTACCTTCTCCAGGTTGCAGTATTTATTGGGAACAAGAAGCTGATTCTGAGCTGATGCGAACAAAAGCAGATGCCAATGTCAAAACCAATGATCCAAACAGGAAAATGAAATTTCGAACCTTGCGACCCCAAAGTTAAAGTCTCCACTCGCTTTAGATGCGCCACTCGGCTGTCTCAGCAACATGTACTGGTTATGGTCATAATATTATTAATGGGGGCAAGCATTCCCTTCCGCCCCGCTTTTGACTAGGAGCTGTCCCAACCTCGGAAATACATGCGCCTCTTTCCTGTCATTCCATCCCAGTTTCCAATTGGATCTTCGTGCATGCTTCACACAGTTTCTCTGATTCCGGGTCTGGAACTAGGATTATGTGTGATTGCATGCAGCAATTGGTCCTGCCTTGTGTGGGCAAAGTGATGAAGTAGCCAATGTTCAAATATAATGCTATTGAAGCATACGTTTCAACAATGTTCTGCACTCTGCCAAGAGTTTGGAGAGTTTCATTAATCCCATTCTCCTGTACTCTCATTCATGGAATCTCCACAGTCTTTGGGGACACTACATTTAAAGATTCTGTTCATTCTGCGTTCCCACATGCCTGTCGCTAAGTCTTGATATTGTACATTCCTCCTGACATTTCCTCTGCTACCATCCTGGTTGCAGTTTGCAAGCGTGCTATGTGGAATGCTGTAACCGTTTAGTAGCTCGCATTCTGCGTTGTGATTGCAGCGACCTCGGCTAGAATCCACATCATGGCGGTCAGTTCTCTCAAAGTTTTACTTTTGGTGAAACACGGTCAGAAATTAATCGTTTTTACAAGATAATATTCTCCGAAGTGATGATCTGTTTGCCATCGAATTTTGTTCTCTGATATTTCTGCGTTTCATGTATCAGGATTTAAACCCAAAAGTTCTCGAAGATGTCTCTCCCTCGCACTCTCCCTAGCTCTCTTTTCAGTCCCTCGTCCCATTTGACTGAGACATTGCACAATCTAACATACACTTGCACGTTGGTACCATCCAGTCTGTGCCGTTGCACTCACTGTTGCCCCAATCTCTTCGTTGGCACCTTCAAATCATTCGATCCGTTTGGATATCGTGGCTGTGAGATCAATTCTCTTTTAGCAGCTTTTACTGACATGGACCAGAGATTATTGGAGCGTGAGGCTCAATAAAAGGGCATGGGGAATAACTGGGGAAAAGAGATTCTATTGGAAAAGATCCCCCATGGGGGCTTTCTGCGATAGCCGAGTGGGATTATCGCTGGGTTGTTAACACAGCAAGCCAGGTAATGTTCTGTGGAGACGGGTTGGATTCCCACCACACCACGACGATGATAGTATGTGAATGCAATAACTGCCTAGAATTAAGAATACGTTGTCTGAAAAACCCATCTGTTTCACTGACATCCTTGAGGGAAGGAAACTGCCGTCCTTATCTGGTCTGGCATGACTCCAGACCGGAAGGCAATAAAAGCTGCAGAGCTACCCCCGATGCTGTTACAGAATGGAAATATGTTCATTCGGCTCAGTGCTAGAATTGAACAGGGATGAGATCGCACTGGGAGAGTTGCAGGAGAGATTCACTCGGATAGTGTCTCGGCTGAAGAGTTTCAGTCATGAAGGGAGACAGGACAAACTGGGCTTGTTTGTCACCGTGCAGAGGTGTTTGTGAGGGGTATAGATAAGGTAGACTGAAAGAAGCGTTTCCCATCGATGGAAAGGACGATCACAGGGGGCCAGAATTTAAGGAGAGAGACAGAAAGCTTTAGGTAGATGTGTAGATAAGCGGTATAGGCCGGCGGGTGTTCGAATTTGGAGCACACTGTCTGTTAGGGTCAGAGAGGCAGCAACCCTTATAACCTGAAGGAATATGCAGATGTGAATATGTTCTGCCAATACCTGTCAGGCTATGGGCTAAACCATTCGGGTCGTTAAGCAGTTGCTTTTGACAAATGCAACCACAACGGGCTGAAGTGTCTCCTTTGAAACTGTTGTCCTTGTTAGTATAGTGGTTAGTGTCGCTGTATGTTATGCGGGAGTTCAAGCTCAATTCCTGGATGGGGCACTGTCAATATTTTAAAACTGTTGCAACGCTCCGAAGTGTGGGTTATTAATGCCTGTCCTTCCATTCTCCATGGGAAATGTCACAGGAAGGACAGTGCTGACTGAATCAGGGTGGGGAAGGTCTGCAGCTCCCGGCGAGACAGAGTGTCAATGAAAGTACAAACACGGGACTTCCACAACGTGCACCTCGTGTCTGTACTGGAGTCTAACCCATTTAATAGAAAGAAGGAGGAAGCTGAGGAAGAAGCAGGGTAAACCAATTCAGATGTGAGCGCAAAAACATTTTCCGCAGCATCTTGAGGAAAACTGACAAATGGCTCCGAGAAAGAGTTTGTCTTTCAGAACTGTTAGTTCACAGAGATGTTTCTTGTTCCACTCAAGCCCTTAAGAAATTGAATAACAATTTAACTAAGACTTGCAATGTTAGAACACACCAGGCGATGAGTCACGTCTGGAAACTGTGTTTCCAAGCCAGATGTTTGATAACTGATAATGATGCAATAGGCTGAAGGGCCATTCGCCATGCTTTTAAAACCTCGATAACTGTCATTTTTCAACTGAACAAAATAGGCAAAAACAAAGTCATCAAGAACAGTTCCAAGCATTGCATATGTCGTCCTTGGTGCGAACGTGCTGAAATGCAGCTGTCTCGCTGCTATTTCCCAATGTTGATTTCCAGTCAGTGTCAAAAAAACATTGTTGTTCCTTATGGAAATCTGAAATGGAACATGAATTCCTGACATTACAAAACAGCAAAGGTAGCAGTTCTGTCAGAGTCAGTGAGCTTTTCATATCAGAGATGAAATCAAATGGGAAGAAACGCTGAAATAAGCTGCCTTTTCCTGCTGAGACTCAGTACTACAAAATGATCCTTATTGAAACATAGAGGTATTTTCAAGGATTTAATAAGTTGGATGCAGAAAGTTTAGTTCTGTGACCAGAGCACCTCGTATCGAATGACTTGGAGATGCCGGTTTTGGACTGGGATATGCAAATTTGAAAATCACACAACCCCAGGTTATAGTTTAACAGGTTTAATTGGAAGTACTAGATTTCGGACCACTACTCATTCATCAGGTGATTGTGGAGTCCACATTTGTAAGACACAGAATTTATAGCATATGTTTGCAGTGTGATGTAACTGAAGTTGCACATTGAAAAATGGCTTGATTGTTTGCTAAGTCTCCGATCTGTTTTCATGACCATGTTAGCTTCACTTCTTTCAAATGCAAAGCGCAAAGCTTTCTTTATTTTAAAGTTTCATTCTCAGGTGAAGTTTAAAAACTGGTGTCTGCCCCCCTGTGCTGCTGTCTGTTCCATAATGTTTAGACTGATTCTAATTTATTAAAATGAGTGACCAGAGACTTACATGGATTCATGAAGTTTTTGAGCAAAGCACAATATAACTCTGCAAGTACAACTTCACCCCACAGACGGATATGTGTGTGTGTGTGTGTGTGTGTGTGTGTGTGTGCGTGTGTGTGTACAGGAGGGTCTCTGTTTGTAGATAGGGCAATGGGATCACCTGTACTGTGACATGAACCCAATGACCATGGGTACCGAATTTAGCTATCAGTCTCTGTGGGGGCACTTTTAGCTGCTGCCTGTTCTGAAGACCGCCTTTGAGGGTTGTCACCCGAAGATCCGAGGTCAAATGTCCTGGATCACTGAAGTGCTCTCCAACTGGGAAGGGGTACACCTGTCTGTTGATTGATGTGCAGCGCCCATTCTGTTGTTGTAGCCTCTGCTCGGCTTCACCAATGTACCATGTCTTAAGGCATCCTTGTCTGCAGCATGTTGTTTTTTTTAGATTAGCGTCAGTCTAAACATTATGGCATGGACGCAGTACACAGGGACTAACACCTTCAACATATTATCTGTGCTGACACTAATTGGTTAAGTCCACCTGAGAATGTAAGTGTTAAAAGAAAGTTTTTCGATTTACATAAGAAAGAAATGAACTTAACATAGTCATTCTAACAGATGGAACACTTAACAAGCAATCAAGGTATTTTTCCAATGTATAATTTCAGTGACATTACACTGTAACCTTTCGCTATAAATTCTGTATCTTACCACTGTGTACTCCACAGCCACCTGATGAAGGAGCAGCTCTCCAAATGCTATTGCTTTCATTAAACCTGTTGGACTATGACCTGGTGTTGTGCGATTTTTAACTTTGTATTAGAATGCGGATCTCACAATTAAAATAGAGATGAAGAAGCATTTATTCTCTCAGACAGTTCTGGATCAGTGGACTTTCTTGTAGCAGAAGGCTGTTGAGGAAATGTCATTAGGTGTAATGAGGCTGAGATCGGTAGATCTTCAAACAGCAAAGACATCAAGCGTTATGGCGAAAGGCAAAAATTGCAGTTCAAGGTTATCAGATCAGATATGAAACCATTCAATAGCGGAGTAGACTTGATGGTCTGAATGGTGACTATTTTTTCCTAAAATTGTTGGCCTTAATATGAAGCTGCAAAACCGACCTGAGTAAAACGTACCAAATTTAAAAAAAGTGTGGTCCCCGGAGCACTGAACCGAGGTGAAATGTACAAAGAACCACACACAAAGGGCAGGCAATATTGGGTCATTGATCCGTCGTGATCAGTATACCAAGGTAAACAGGAAAACCGATATTCAGTGTCTACATTGAACCTGGCTCCACGAGGCATGTAGTTAACTCTCACAAACCACTATTCCCCTTCCGTTTTCCTGACGCCCCCTCCGTTCTTGTTTTAAACTGATTGAACTTCAGGCAATTGAAAATGACATTGCTGATGTGGAACTGAAGCATATAGAACATAGAACATTACAGTGCAGTACAGGCCTTTCGGCCCTCGATGTTGCGCAACCCTGTCATACTAATCTGAAGCCCATCCCATCTACACTATTCCATGTACGTCCATATGCCTCTCCAATGACGACTTAAATGCACTTAATCTTGGCGAATCTACCACCGCTACAGGCAAAGCATTCCATGCCCTAACTACTCTCTGAGTAAAGAAACTACGTCTGACATCTGTCTTGTACCTATCTCCCCTCGCTTTAAAGTTGTGACCCTTGTGTTTGCCGTCCCCATACTTGGAAAAAGACTCTCCCTGTCAACCCTATCTAAACCTCTGATTATCTTGTATGTTCTATTAAGTCACCTCTCAGTCTTCTATCCAACGAGGACAGCCTCAAGGCCCTCAGTCTTTCCTCATAATACATTCCTTCTACACCAGGCAACATGCGAGAAAATCCCCTCTGCACCCTTTCCAAAGCGTCAACATCCTTCTTATAATGCGGTGACCAGAAACGTTGACAATACTTCAAATGTGGCCGTACCAGATCTTTGTACAGCTGCAGCATAACCTCCTGATTCCAGAACTCAATTCCTGTATTAATTATGGTCAAAACACTGTTTTCCTTCTTAACAACCCTGTCAATGTGGGTGGCAACTTTTAGGGATCTGTGTACATGGACACCGAGATCTCTCTGCTCATCTGCACTCCCAAGAATCTTACCATTATCCCAGTACTTTGCATTCCGATTACTCCGTCCAAAGTGTATCACCTCACAATTGTCCACATTAAACTCCATTTGCCACCTCTCAGCCCAGCTCTGCATCCTATCTATGTCCCTCTGCAACCGACTACATCCTTCGTCACTATCCACAACACCACCGACCATAGTGTTGTCCGCAAATTTACGAACCCACCTTTCTATGCCCTCATCCAGGACATTTATAAAAATGACGAATAGCAGTGGACCCAACATCGACCCTTGTGCAATGCCGCTAGTAACTGGACACCAAGATGAACATGTTGCATCAACTGCAACCCTCTGTTTTCTTTGAGCGAGCCAATTACTGATTCAAACTGCTCTGTCTCCCACAATCCCATTCCTCCGCATTTTGTATAATAGCCTACTGTGGGAATCTTATCAAACACCTGGCTGAAATCCATATACAGAACATCAACCTGCTTACTCTCATCTACCTGTTTGGTCACTTTGTCAAAAAACTCATAAGATTCGTTAGGCACGACCTACTCTTTACAAAACCATGCTGACTGTCCCTGACAAGATTATTCTTTTCTAGATGATTATAAATCCTATCTCTGATAATCTTTTCCAACGCTTTACCAACAACTGAAGTGAGACTCACTGGTCTGTAATTATCAGGGTTGTCTCTACGACCCTTCCTGAACAAGGGAACCACATTTGCAATCCTCCAGTCCTCAGGCACTATTCCTGTAGATAATGATGATTTCTAGATCAATGGCACAGGCTCGGCAATCTCTTCATTTGCTTCCCAGAGGATCCTAGGATAGATACTATCCGGCCCAGAAGACTTGTCTATTTTCACACTCTGCAGTATTTCTAATACCTCTTCCTTGTGAACCTCAATCTCTTCGAATCTAGATGCAAGTATCTCTGTATCGTCCTCGTCAACATTTTCATTTTATATCGTGAACACTGTCGAAAAATATTTATTTCGTGTTTCCCATGTCTCCTCTGACTCCACACACAACTTCCCACTATTATTCTTGATTGGCCCTAACTTAACTCTCGTCATTCTTTTATTCCTGACATACCTATGGAAAGCCTTAGGGTTAACCCTGATCCTATCCGCCAACAACTTCTAATGTCTCCTCCTGGCTCTCATGTCTCCTCCTGGCTCTTCTGAGCTCTCTTATTAGGTAATGCAGGGAAACCGATTCTGTCTGCTGCACAACATCATTCTGCTTCGAAATATCAGGCTGTATTTTATATTGATTACTGGACACGTTACCCTTTAACAAGCCATGACAGTGAAATCACTGAATCCTCATCACTATACTACCAGGGAAGATTTCTGTTAACATCACCCAGGACACCATGAGATTCGCCATTCTATTCTCCCATCCTTCTGTGCGTGATCCCATCGGCCCGATTCTGGTCTTGTTGGTTGGTTTACAATACTGAGGCGATCCAATCATCTTTGCATTTCAGTTTCTAAAGGATGAGACCTTCTCTCTGAGCTGGCAATGTGCTTGCTCAGTGGTGATAACACTGTCCTTGTAAACTAGAAAAGTGCTTGAAATAGGCCATTCCTGTTTTTCATTCCAAGAACTTGAGGCAAACCGTTCGGCAGGACAAGAAATAGCGGGCGTGAGCAGTGATCAAGTTTGGCAGCAAGAACAAGGTGAGTTAGTATAACTACAGAGTAAAGGGGAAACAATGGGCAAGGAACACTGGGACGGGAGGGGCTGAATGCTTCCTTTCTTTGCTGTAACCAGACATTGGTGTTGAACTCTGAAATGGGGCAACATCAGACAAGTCGGTGAAATCTTACTTTCTCCTTGTTTTCTCCCGAGGCCTGTGTCACACTTGGGGAAATGTGTCTGCGTGCTTCAGTCTATCGGTAAAAATGGGGTTCAGTTCCCATTTCAAACTTTAATCCCATTTATTGTGTTTTACGAGATTAAAACGTTTCAGAGAAATTAGCATTCAGGTGAAACGTCAGAGTTCACAAGGTTACAGGCCAAGTGCTGGGAAATGAGATGAAGGGACCCATTTCTGTGCTGTAAACACTCGGTAATTCACTCATTTTTGAGGGGAAACATATCTGCAGTGACATAATTCCAAAAACCGTGTTATGAAGAAACGGTGCAACGGCTTCTGCCCTCATCCCTGGTGGTCTAGTGGTTAGTATTCAGCGCTTTAACTGAGTGGCCTGGGTTTCATTACCGTTCAGGAAATCAGGACTTCTTGTTCCTGATGCAGAGAGCGCAGCTCTACCAGGAACCTGTTTCATGCCTTAGATCAGTCAATACACCAGCTCATCAAAGAAGGGAATAGTGCATTCCCTCTCTCTGCACAGTCGGACAGTTAATCCTTCATTCTCCTCTGATTCCACTTCCCAAAGAGTTTCAAAATATTGTCAAAACTGAGTCTCAGCTATTTCTTTTCTGCCTTTTCATACCTAGGAGCTGCAGCTATTGAGTGCGTTGGTTTCTGAAAATGAAACGTACCTATGTGCTAGGTATTGGGCTATTCCAGGATTGGCTTCTCTGACAGCGCTGGGACATGACTGATGTTGTCTATGATATGGAAGTGCCAGTGTTTGAGTTGAGTAGACAAAGTTAAAAATTCCACAATATCAGGGCATAGCCCAGCAAGTTTATTTGGAAGCATCAGCTTTCGGAGAGCCGCTCCTTCATCAGGTGGGTGTTTTTCTGCAGAAACCTGGTGTGTGTATCAATATGCGCGATCTTTTGGAAGATCATCTGATCTTTAACTGACCGTTCGACGTGTCGACGGTACCCATGACTTGGAGGTGTTGGTGTTGGACTTGGGTGGATATATTTAATAATCACACAAAGCCATTTTCGATTCCAACAGTTGTCAAACACCTGATGAAGAAGCAGTGCATAGAACACTGATGCTTCCAAATATGTCTGTTCGATACAATCTGGTGCTGTGTGATTTTTACTCTGACAGCTCTTGACAATGTTTAACTGGTCGAAGACAGTGAAAGAATTTTCTTCGTGGAGATGAAAATTTCAAATATTACCCACCTCAGCAAAACAAAAATAATTAGGTTGGATGTGATGAATCTCCATAATGCGCTTGCGCAAAGTAAAAGTCGAACTTCAACCACCAGATCCGTAGCCAGCTATACGAATGGTTGTACCACAGGCCAGATGCACAGCTGAGATTTTACACGCTGCAGGGCTGTGGTGTTAACAAGGACATGAGCAATAACAGTAACAGTCACAAGGTGAACAAAGAACCAAGATAATCACCATCATTGATTCACTTCAAATTGTCCTCAAAAAAAACTGCAATTCACAATCTGATCAGCCAATCAATGAGGCCACTACTGATCTTGGAAATTACAACTGACTTTGATGCGTTTTCACCATAATTTGCGGTAAACTCCAGCCTAATCATAACATCGCATATTCCCATTAATTTTTATATTTAGATATCGTTAATGACCTGTCCGAATTTGCAGGAAATGAGTGAAAACGTCCTTCCGATGACGTAATCCAGTGCAGAGTCGGCCAGAAAAGAAAAGACAAAGACATGAAACATCACTCCCATTTCTCTCTGTACCAATGCATTTTCCTGAGTTGAATATTTGCAGGACTTGTCTTTACTGTCTAAAGAATTAAGTATTTTTCCGGGAAAGATTCCTCATAAATCAATTAACATATGAGGTGTTGAAACATATTTTACTTTCGATTAAAATAGTTGAATATCCTTTCCCCCAGCCTAATGTCCCAATGCTCCCTCTTCTTCCATGTAAATACAAGCTTCTGCAGGTGATGTTGGAGCTCCCAACCTGACGTTACAATGCTCCTTGCTGCTCCATGTCAATAGAAGCTGCTCTACTTGAAGTTGGAGCTCCCAATTTGATGTCCCAATGCTCCCTGTTCCATGTCATTACCAGTCGTGCAGTTGAGGTTAGACCTACCACTCTGATGTCCCAATGCTCCCAGCTGTTACATGTCACTAAACGCTGGTCCTTGTGATGTTGGAGCTCCCAGTCTGATGTACCAATGTTCCCTCCTCCATGTCAAGAGAAGCAGTCCAGTTGAGGTTGGATGTATCACTCTGATGTCCCAATGCTCCCTACTGCTACATGTCATTAAAAGTTGCTCCAGGTGAGAGTGGAACTCCCAGACGGATCTCACAAAGCTCCTTGCTCCATGTCAACTGAAGCTGCTCCAAATGAGGTTAGGTCTTGCATTCGGATGTTCCAATGCTCCCTGCTGCTCCATGTCAACAGAAGCTGCTCCAGTTGTGTTTGGAACTCCCAGCCTGATGCCTCAATGCTCCCTGCTGCTCCATGTCAATGGAAGCTGCTCCAGGTGTGGTTGGAACTCCCAGACTGATGTCACAAATGAAGTGGGAGCTCCCATCCCTGGCAGCTCACATACTTCTATACCATCATAGAAATACTGCCCACTGAACATCCCCACCACTGGACCAATTGGTGGAATAACCACATCATAAGAACCTAATATTATTTTTAGTCACCACCGAATCATTATTTCCAAAAGTTATTCTTTCTTAAACCTTATTTCGCATGTGCATACTGCAGTCCATCCGAAGTAAGATAATGGTGCTAATTGATGTATGCTTAATAAAAATTACATCCTATTTTTCATGTTGAGTAACTGCGAGTTAACAAGGACAATGTTTGTATTCAAAATGCACTTTTATTCCAGGTGAGAGAATGTGGTTTGCGTTATTTAAAATGAACTTGTTCACTGCGTAAAATGATCAAATAGATCTCAATTTCAAAACAACATTGGTAACGTTGTCATCCATCTTGAAATGTGGTGTCTTCTTCTTTCAACCAGACGGGTATTATATCGAAAAGTCTATTAATGATAGGCGTATAGACACTTTACATCGCAAGGATTGTGAAGGTTTGTAACTCAGGTTGAGGTTTAAGGTGTAGGTTTGCTCGCTGAGCTGTAGGTTTGATATCCAGATGTTTCATTACCTGGATCGGTAACACCATCAGTGGCGACCTCCATGTGAAGGGAAGCTGTTGTCTCTTGCTTTCTATTTATATCTTTCTCCTGGATGGGGTTCCTGCGGTTTGTGGTGATGTCATTTCCTGTTCGTTTTCTGCGGGGTTGAAAGATGGCATCTAGATCTATGTGTTTGTTTATGGCGTTGTGGTTGGCGTGCCAGGCCTTTGGGAATTTTCTGGCATGTCTTTGCTTTGACTGTCCCAGGATCAAGGTGTTTCCCAAGTTGAATCGGACGACCAAAAATCCATAAACCAGGAGCCCCACTCAGACCCATAGTCTGATTACCCGGAACACCAACTTACAGACGGGCCAAAGAACTACACGCAAGACTGAAATGCCTCATAGAAGAGTCACAGCACTCCATCCACTCCACCCAGGAATTCCTAAAAATCATCAAAAACACCAAAATAGAGGAAGAAGAAGCAATGATCTCATTTGACATAACAGCACTGTTCACCTTCATCAACATCAACCTGGCAAAGGAAACACTTACCACACTTTTAGAAGAGACCATCACAGACGCACCAACAACCATCAATCACATTACCAACGAAAGCATCATGAAGCTAGTGAACCTGTGCCTCACCACCCACTTCACTTTCAACAACCTCGTCGACAAACAAACCAACGGCACACCCATGAGATCTCCGCTATCAGGCTTCATAGCAGAAGCGGTAATGCAAAGACTAGAACAAACACCCTTACCAACAATCAAACCAAAAATCTGGGTCCGCTACGTAGATGACACCTTTGTCATTACAAAACAAAACAAGATAGAAGAGACATTTGACATCATCAACAACACCTTCACAGGCATACAGTTCACCAAACAGGACGAAACCGACAACAAATTCGCATTCCTGAACGTCACAGTAGAAAGAAAGGACAACGGAGAACTACAAACCTATGTATACAGAAAACCGACAAACACTGACCAAATACTTAACTACACCAGCAACCATCCCAACACACACAAACGAAGCTGTATCAGAACACTATTCCAACGAGCCACCACACACTGCAGCACAGACGAACTTCGGAAAACAGAGGAGAACGACCTATTCAACGTATTCGAGAAGAATAGATTCTCAAAAATACAGTTCGCAGATTCCTCAAGAACAAACCACGACAAGCAGACCAAACACAGCCAGAAACCCTAACCACCTCACCATACATCGAAGAAGTTTCAAAAATGACAGCCAGACTATTCAGACCCCTCGGAAATCTAGTAGTACACAGACCCACCAACACTCTCAAACAAAAACGAACAAACTTAAAAGAAACAGTTCAACCCATAGACAAAACCAACGTCATCTACAAAGTTCCATGCAAGGACTGCCACCAACACTACGTAAGACAAACAGGAAGAAAGTTAGCCACCAGGATATACGAACACCAGCTAGCCACAAAAAGACACGACCTTCTCTCCTTCGTAGCCCTACATACGGATTAAAAATACCACTATTTCGACTGGGACAACACATCTATCCTGGAACAGGCTAAGCAAAGATATGCCAGAGAATTCCTAGAGGCCTGGCACTTCAACCACAATGCCATAAACAAACACTTAGATCTAGATGCCATCTATCAACCCCTCAGAAAACGAACAGGAAATGACATCACCACAAACCCCAGGAACCCCATCGAGGAGAAAAATATAAATAGAAAGCAGGAGACAACAGCTTCGCTTCACTTGGAGGTCGCCACTGATGATGATGTTACCTAGCCAAGTAATGAAACGTCTGGATATCAAAGTTACAGCTCAGTGAGCAACCCTACACCCTACATTTTAAATCATTTTTCATGTTTATGTTGCATGAATCTGCGGTTATTGATCCACAGTTTAGTTTCACTCCCTATAGGTAACATGCTGATTTCTCCAGTTGTTCATAGTTCAATGTGATGCATCCAGTGTGTGCATAACGAGAGGGGGCTTACTTCCCACATCTTGTGTTTATCTGTGCCTTATGTCCAGCATTCATCAATGGCGAGAGCAAGGGGCGAGGGTGAGACCAATGTGTAAATCTATCCGTGCCCATGCACGGAACTACATCGGCAATTCTCCACTCTGCATTTACAGCCAGTTCTCAGTGCCCCTAAACCCACGCCCTGCCCCTTTGAAATATCTCCATTGTTTTGTGCTGTCTCACTGTACTCTTCTCACCAGGATGAATTACTTCTACTCAACCTCCTCCAGATTTCATCTGACAAAACATTCATTAAGATTCCCTTTGCATAAACATGCACTTCGCAGCTCTCGTTATTTGATTTTCCTGGATGTCTTTCATACGAAAAATCGTTCACAGCAACTTGACTTGAAAAAGAAAATCGATTTTCTTTTCATTATCCCAATGCAACCGACATTGCAATGCAGTTTAGTCAACAGGTTCAAACTATTCTTTGAGATTTTGTAACAGCGTCAATGCATAAAAACTGAACATCGGCGTTCCAGTTTCAACATGACAGCTGTAATCAACACAATTAAAAGCCGTTGATTACAACGACGGGAGTGGGATTCGAACCCACGCGTGCAGAACATAATGGATTAGCACTCCATCGCCTTAACCTCTCGGCCACCTCGTCGCAGCTGCGAATGAAGGTATGACCTTATGAATAATTGAATTGTGTAAATTAGTCAGAGCAGCAGCTATTTCTCGTTGGTGTTGGTGAAATGATAAATAACACAGAACGGTTCAAAAACTATTGTCTGACCCCTGGGTTGTGTGGCAAGTGCACTCCCATTATCACACTATGCACACAGTGATCTGAACAAAAATGAGGAAATGAATATGTAACAAGGTCTGTTGAATTCTGTGAAGATTTGAAGTCAACGGAATGAAGAACCCGAGACAGCAGGAGGTTTTCTTTCAATAAAGAGTTAGATCGAACTCTTAAGGATAGTGGAATCAAGGGTTATTGGGATAAGGCAGGAACAGGATACAGATTGAGCATGTTCAGCCATGATCGTAATGAATGGTGGTGCTGGCTCGAAGGGCAGAATGGCCTACTCCTGCACCTGCTGTCTCTTGTCTATTAAATTGTCTGTGAGGAATTATTTTCCAGACTGGAGGAGAGTGCATAGTGCTCAATGTCATTATTCTGAAGACCTAACTTCCACTCAGATGTTTTTGACACGCACTTGTGTACAGAACAGACAATTTCAAAACCCAAAATAAGGCTAAACTGACAATTGAACTCAACAATGCAAAAACCTTGATCTGTATCATTTTCCTGGGCCGTGTGACACCAAATCACTGTATGATCACAGCAACACAGTGAGCAAGTGTCAGAAGGAAAATGAGTGCAGTGCCAGAGCGCATGCTGGGAGCAGCACGTGACACACGGTGAAGTGCATATCCCACAACAGGAACACTTCCCAAACAGCAGACTGCAGTGGAAGAATTCAGAGGGGGTTTATATTTTGAAATTTAATGCCAGAGACACAATGGAGATCTGACATTGAGTCTGTTCAAGATGAAGATTTTAAAATTTCTCCAGATGCAAAACAAAATAAAAAGCTCATGAGTTAGTGAAGGCAAAAGATGAAATTGTACATTTCATCAATCTACCCATCTTTACAATGAGTACCACATTACTTTCCTCACTCGGGGATAGAACCGCTGGTGAAGATGATCATATAATCCCCGTTTACTTGCCATGGAATCAGAGAAACTCGGTTTCCCAAACGTTAAGGTAAAACCAGGAATGGAGGTAAGTATTAATGTGTTCCTCCAGTGCTGCAGGTGACCTGTGCACGGTATCTCTGTTCCAGTACAGTGGGCTGTGCTGTGCAGAAGTTTTAATTTTGAGACTCACATGGAGCAACTTCAATTTGTCGTCGTGTTGAGGGGTACGGACAGGAAGTGATATTGAGCAAAGCCATGTTTATGGGAAAATACCCGTGTTTGTGGATTGAGAAACTACCTTTTCTGGATAATGACTCCTTGATCAACAAACATACTGCAAGTATCTAAAACGTGAAGAGACATATGTGGAGAGAGAGCCAAAGGTGAAATTTCAGCAGATGGATAACGTTTCACATGTGCACTGCGTTAAATTCCGGGAAAATAGATGTTGAACTGCTTTCATGTTACACAGTTTGTTGCAAACTCACAAAGGATGTTGCAATAATAAAAAGAAGAAATCACACAGGACCGTTTGAAAATTGTATTGAGCTGAATTTTGGTTTGAGCATATTTTATCTTAAATGGCGTGCTGCAGAGAAATACGGAGGGTTAACAATACAAAAGGACAGAGTCTTCTTGGTGGATTTCTTGGGTGGAGTAAAGAATGTACGAAATATACATACCATCATGTGAATGTGGTCAAATCTTTATAGTCTCCAAATTGCGTCTCCAAGTGACGATTCAGTTCCTACTCATAAGGATATAACTTCTGTCTGCAGATATTTTACGACATCAGCTCCATTTACAGAGTTTCACCTTGAATAATACGCCACACCTTACCAATCCATGAACTTGTTATACTCAGTCTTATTCAGCTGTACGTGTTCATGAAATGTCTTTGTGTCTGAAGTCAACAAATTCGAAATTGTTACGCAACCACACTGACTTTCACTCAATGATAAATTCTCTCCTTGTATGTTTATTAGTGTATCTTTTAAAACACTCTGAACTCAGCTTCTACGTTTTATTTCTGGAAAGTCGTTCACGATTTAAATAACTCTCATCTAAACTTTTCTTCGTCATTCACTAATGGTTTTCAAGCTCTAACTAAAATTATTGATTCACTGGAAAGAGGAAATTTCCCCAATTTATTCATTCAAACCTCGCGTTACGTGAAAATCTCATTTGTTTACATCAAACTTGCGTTTTTCTGCTCCAGTATTTCCAAATCTCGTGAATAAACTCCTTCATTTTTTTCTATCATCCCGTTTGTATCCTTTCTGATATTTTTATGTCTCAGTAAACAACGTCACTTGGCTTTCTAATATCTTGATGTCCAGGAAACAGCGTCTGTGCCCTTTCTAACTTCGTTATATGTTTTTGGTGGAGAATGAGGAGAAGGATTACACACAATGTTCCCACTGAGTATGACCAAAAGATTTTACAGTTACACTGTGAACTCTTTACTTTTTAAATATGACGCCTCTATTTATAAACTCCAATAAGGTAAATTACTATCTATCCAGTTCACGAACATCGTCTCCATGGAGACGAAAATTTTCTATCACTTCCTTTATTCTTCCACGGAATATCTGAAAGGTTTGTAAGGCCAACATCTCTAAATCCCCGTATACTGAGTCAGTCTCAGCTATTTCTAAAGGCGATTGAAGTTCAAATACTTCATAGTGTGTCTCCAGTCAATCCAGTGCAGACTGGTTCTGTACAGTAAATGCCATCACCAAAAGCCACCGTGGATGTGAAATCAATAGTTTTCACATAGTAATGGTCGTAGCTATTGTGTGTCGTATGTCCGTGTTCTTGTTCAATTTGTTCATCATTTCATGAGTCCCTGTATTGAATTCTACTGAATGATTAATTTGTGAATGGAGACATTCCCTTCACCATTCATTCGAAACTCCATGGGACATTGAAAGATTTTACTCATACGCTTCCAGAGGACAGTCCTGGCATGACTGGGATGAATCAGTGAACATTCCCCACGGATCCTCGAAGGCAAGGATTTCCTTTTCCATTTTCGGGGACCATTACAGCACTGAGTCCCATGTGTGCATTCATTAAAACCAAAACAGTTGCAGCAAGACTTTAAAACTAAGATTTTGCTATCTGCTTGCATTGATTGTCCCAAAAATTACATTCCATATTATGGTATGTCTGTGGATGAGAGCAGTTTCTGAATCTTGAGTAATTATATTTCAGTTTTGTCAAGAAATTATCATTCGCTGTTCTCGCTTTCCCTTTCAGTTTCCCGTTTTATATCCCGTATTTTATCAGTTTATCTTAAATTTCCAATAATTTCAATCAATCTCGCTTCTGATTACCAATCCGAGAGAATGCCACAATTTTGTCAATTTATATGCAGTGCCGCTGTAGGGCGTGGTGACCAAGTGGAAAGGCATTGTTCACGTGAACCAAATAAAAGGAGCCGGCTGGTGGAACCTGGCCATTCCATCGCAGTCATATTTAAAACATTTAAGGTAATCTTTAGCCAAATCATATTGGCAGAAAATAAAACAAAAATGAAAAAATTGGTGATGTTGAAAATCAAACAAAGACAGACGTTGCTCGAATATTTCAGGATGTCAGGCAGCATTTGTGGACAGATGGACACAATGGATGTGAAACGTTAACTGTGATTCATCTGCACAGATGCTGCCAGCTCAGCTGTGATTTTACAGCAATTTCTGTTTTTGTTTCAGATTGGCAGATTTTGTCACAGTCCATGAGAACAGTGCTCATTAAAATCAAACAGACAGCATGGACCTGGCAGTGTGAAGTGAGACAGTCATAATGAACGAGTGGAGATTGTTGTACTGGAAAAGCACAGCAGGTCAGGCAACATCCGAGGATCAGGAGAATGGACGATTTAGGCATAAGCCATTCATCAGGAATTAGGCTTGTGAGTCGGGCAGAGGAACAAAGCTGAAGCCAGGTACCAACTCGCACGCACCTCCTCCTACAGACCACGATCACAAACTCTCCTCCCCTCACCAAACCATCATCTCCCAGACCATCCACAATCTCATCACCTCTGGGCATCTCCCATCCACAACCTTCAACCTCATTGTCCGTGAACCGTGCAATCCCCGATTCTACCTCCTTTCTAAGATTCACAAACCTGACTGCCCTAGTCGACCTATTGTCTCATCCTGAGCCTGTCCCATCCGAGTCATCTCTTCCTACCTTGACACAATCCTCTCTCCCCAGTCCAGGAATGCTCGCTTACATTCGTGACACCCCTATGCACTTCACCTCCTCCAAGAATTTCGTTTCCCTGGCCCCCAACGCGTCAGTTTCACCATGGACATCCAGTCCCTGTACAAATCCATCTGTATGACAGAAGTCTGCAAGCCTTCCATTTCTTAATCTCACACTATCCCAACCATTACCTTTCCACCGACACCCTCATCCACCTGGCTGAACTGGTCCTCACAATCACAAATTCCGTTTTTAATCCTCCCACTTACTCCATCGAAACTGGTCGCCATCAGCACCCGCATAGGACCTAGCTATGCCTGCCCGTCTGTCAGATATGCGGAACTGTCCATCTTTCGTAATTACACAGGCTCTATTCTCCACCTGTTCCTCCGCTACATTGATGAATGTTTGGGGCCACTTGGTGTTCCAACGAGGAATTGAATAGCTCACCAACTTTAACAACACCTTCCACTCCGACCTCAAATTTATCTGGATCATCTTGGCAACTTCCCTCACCTTCCTGGACCTCTCCATCACCGACTCTGGCGACTGACATTTTACAGACATATACTACAAGCCCTCCGACTCCCACATGTATCTAGACTACATCTCCTCCAACGCTATCTCGTGTAAGAACGCCATTCTTTATTCCCAATTCCTCCACCTCCAGAACATCTGTTCCCAGGATGACCAAATACACCTCAGAAAGAGCCAGTTGGTCTCCTTATTCCACGATCACAAATTGCCTTCCCACGTGGTTGACAGCGCCCTCCAGTTCATCACATCCATTTCACACACCACCACCCTTGAAGCCACGCCTCTCAACGCAACAAAGACAGAACCACCAGGTGCTCACCTTACACCCCATTAAACTCCGCATGAACGAATCATATTCTGCCCCTGATGCCACCTCTAAACAGACACCACCACCAGAGATATATTTCGCTGCCCAGCCCTGCCAACATTCCGTAAAGACCATTCCCTCCATGATCCCCTCTTCAGATCCACACATCCCCCCACCAGCCCACAACCCTCTCCTGGCACCTTTCACTGCCACCAAAGGAAGGGTGAAACTAGCACCCACACCATCCCCTCACCTCAGCCAAGGCCCATAGGGATCATTCCACATCCATTAGAAATTCACGTGTACAGCTACCAATGTCATCTACTGAATCCGTTGCACCCAGTGTGGTCTCCTCTACATTAGGGTGACAGGAAACCTTGCAGATCATTTCAGAGAACATCTCTGGGACACCCGCACCCACCAACTTCACCGTCCCGTGGCTGAACACTTCAACTCCCCTCCTACCCCTTCAAAGACATACAGGTCCTGGATCTCCTCCACTGCCAAACAATTACCACCCAACGCCTGGAGGAGGAACGCTACACCTGCCGGCTTGGGACCCTAACACCACACGGGATAAATGTGAATTTGAACAGTTGCCTCATTTCCCCTCCCCCAAGCCCAAGCCTTCAACTCGGCACCGTCCTCTCAACCCATTCCATCACTGCCATTTCTGACCTATTTTCTTCTCCCTCCTATTCATTCATCGATTGCTTTCCAGCTATTTCCCCTTAACCCCACACCACTTCCATTTATCTCTCAGCCCCGACTCACAAGCCTTCTTCCTGATGAAGGGCTTAAGCCTGAAACCTGAATTCTCTTGCTCCTCGGATGCTACCTGAACTGCTGTGCTTTCCCAGCATGACACTACCAACTCTGATCTCCAGCATCTGCAGTCCTAACTTTATCCTTGGAATTATCAATGACCTCAGAGTGAATATATCCCTCGATTGCAGTGATCACAGTGTGACTGAATTTTCCATTTATTTTGGGTGAGGGCAGGCTGGATCTGAGACGAGAGCTTAACATTTAAACAACGGGAATGGTATCAGATAGCGAAGTTAGGGCGGGCTGAAGTGAAGTGGAAAATTCTTTCAGAAGATGGGTCAGTCCAACTGCATCACATCACCCAGACTGGAAAAGACTCGCACAAAGAGAAAATCAATTTCAGTGCAGGCACAATCACAGGTAAAGTGGAAAGGAGACGATACAACACACTGAGGTGCAGTGGAATATCTATGTGAAAGGATTCGATATATAAGCTACACCTTTACATATGGACTGCCCTCACATTGGGAAAAGGAATTTCCTGCAGTCTTACGGCAATATTTGCCTGTGACATCACAATGTTGAGAGGCACTGACATAGTTTCTTCTGTAGCAGCGTGACCTAGTGAAAACATGATCGGCCCATCAACCAGAATTCAATACTTCAAAGCTCTCCTCTGCGCTGTGCAACTTTTTGCTGCTCCTGTCGTCAGTTCTCAATCGCTTCACTGTGTCTCTTCTTCTGCTTCCTGCTGCACGGAAAGACTTGAAACGTGAACAAATCCACTTTCCACTTCAACAATCTTTTGCAACTGCCGAGTTGGCACAGGAACGAGTTACCGATTAGCCTTCTCGAGCGCACTCACTCCGGTATGATCTGAATCATAAAGTGGACTGTGTCTGATCTGCAGAATGTCGCTACGTGGGACGGTGCTGTTTATCCCATCCCCGGGGACTGAGCTGTCTCTATTGGCAGAGTATTCAGCCATTTCCCTCCACTTGCAGGCATTATGACGGGATGTAAATGTGGATATGCTCTGAAGCTTCCTCTCACGGGCACAGCCAGGTGCAAGAGCGCCGCTGGAACTTAGAAACTTTGATTGCGAACTTTCTCCAAATACCATCTATTTGAGAGAGAGAGAAAGGTGCTGAGCTGGTGGGAAAGAGAGAAATGGGCTGTGGACTCTCTTCCCTCAGTAAAATTCCAGTAAGTGCATTTTTGTGCTGCCCATTTGGTGTTCAGAATCAATCTTCGCAGAATCAATCCAGCAGAGAAGCTTTTGTTTCACAGGCGTTGGCTTCTTTGCTGCAATCGGGGATCAGTTAACATCTGAGTCCCAACTGTCCTTGATGAAGCGACTCCGAATGAAACCCTCACTCACTGAGAACCTTCCCCACAGCCAGGAGCTGCGGGGCTGCAGGCAGTCCAAAGCGGAAGGGAGGATTAAAAACGAGCCATTATTTCTCCCTCAGCCACGGTGTCACAGAGACAGGGAGAGGGACGGCAGAGACGTATGACGTCATTCACGTGCCGACAGAAGCCGTTCAGCCCATCGAGTCCACGGCAAATCTCTATCGCTTGCTTCTCTCTGAGGTTATTCATCATCAGTGCTGCTTGTCAGGGGCATGGTCCACACCACAACTGATTTCTCTCACCTTCGCCAGTGTATTCCCAGTTCAGTCAAGTGACTTTGCGAATCAGGTCATAACAGAACGACAGAGAACAGGAAAAATATTCTATAACTTTGTGGGCGGCACGGTGGCACAGTGGTTAGCACTGCTGTCTCACAGCACCAGAGACCGCCTTCAATGCCTGCCTTAGGCGACTCACTGTGTGGAGTGTGCACTTTCTCCCCGTGTCTTCATGGGTTTCCTCCGGGTGCTCCGATTTCCTCCCACAGTCCAAAGATGTGCAGGCCAGGTGAACTGGCCATGCGACATTACCTGTAGTGTTAGTAAGGGGTAAATGTAGGAGTATGGGTGGGTTACGCTTTGGCGGATCGGTGTGGACTTGTTGGGCGCAAGGGCCTGTTTCCGTACTGTAATGTAATCTAATCTAATCTAAAAAAAACTTCAAACGTGTGTTTCCTCAACTGTATAAATTTGCCGGGTGCATCTATTTCAGATACCATTGAGTGTAAGGACGTAGATGGCTCATCAATATGTAATGCGAAGAACGGAGCACTGTTTTTGCGAAACACTGGTGGTGGCAGTACACATGCTGAAAGGTGGAATTGTCATCGAGCAGAGGATGCTTTTCATACATTAATTTCTGGATTATGCGCCCACCACGATCCCTATGGGACGCTCTGTTAGCGCTGACCACTGTAGTTTCCCGCAGTCTTCAGGTTTTTGTAGCATGTGCCTTCGAGGATGACGGCAAAAGATCTTCACTGTTATTGTGTGATACACTGTGTCCCGGCTGTGCACAGATGTGTCCCGGCTGTGTCAATATAACCATCAGTAACTTCCCCAATTCTGCTGTTTTAATTGCAATTTCAATCAGAATCACAAAACGTGTCACACTGCAGACTGAGGCCATGCAGCACACCTTCGCTCGGCTGGCTCCACGCAATGAGGAAATGACTGTGTTTTGATTGATTGATTGTCACATGGACCTAAGTACAGTGGAAAGCGTAGTTTGCGATTGGTAAAGGCGGATCATAGTAATCAAGGACATGCAGATCACAGCGTGAGAAAAGCAACATTTGACCAGACTCAGGAATTCAGGTTACTACGTAAAGGACGGGCGCTCAGCAAAATCCACATTGGCAAGATCAGCGTGATTTCAAGTTAGGCAATTCATTTCTCAGAGCAGCAATGGCCGAGAAGAAGCAGTTCTTGAACTTGCTTGTGTATGTTTTCAAGCTTTGGAATCTTTATCTGAACTCGATTGCATCGAAATCATATCTTCTCAGTCGAAAATGAAATAGTGTACAAAATTCCAAGGCTTATCTGCAATATGAACCCGAGAGCTCTCGCACGTATGTCACCTGTATGAGGCAATATCACACCCGAGACAAACGAGCCAGAACGGCGCCAGACGTGGTAACCAGAAATCAGGTGAGTTTTTGGTTAACTAAGGCTATTTCTGCTGTTTCGGAGTGAAAGCAGCACAAAGTTCTAATAACAGCTCCTGTCAATTCTGACTCGCTTCTCCCATGAGGCTGTGCTAGCTGCTTTCCCGGAACAGGGCGGTCTTCATTGATAACTGGACGAACTCCGCTTCCATTGTCATTGCAGTGTTGGTGGAGAGCAGTTTGAACGCGGTCTTCAGCTTGCTTCAAACAAGAGTTTGTGGAGGCGGGTAGGGGTCTGGCCAGAGTGGGAAGTATGGGAATTCTGGAAAGGTGTAGAAAAGGGGGATCGTGCATGCACAAGAAATCATCTTCTTTTGGGAACCATTGTCCAAATAATGCCATCTGAGACAGTTAGAAAATGCAGAACTGCGAGGAAAGAGTGAATCTCTCCCCATTATTCGGGAACAGTGTCTGTGCTTCTCGAAGTCACAGGGAGGCTTCTGCTGTCTGAATCAGCATGGGATGTTAATGCAGCGAGCCCCGTGGCTCACGCAGCTGACGTGTATACATTTTTCCCGTTGTCTCCAGTTCACATCAAAGATTTCACAGCTCACATCGTCCGAGAGTGACAGGGAAGAGAAGGAAGCGATTCAGACCATCATCTTTACACAACCTGGGGATAAATTGGATGTGGGAGAGCGGACAGTTCCAGCATTTATAATCTTGGTACGTGTGGCAGCAGAAGCAGGAACCAGGAACTGTTTACCTTTCTTCTTAAAACAGGTAATTAAATTTTGAAGAGCATAGATATGTCTTCCTGGTGTTCATGAAATGGTCAAGACCAGAATACGGTTCCCTGAGTATGGTCTGACTTCTGGGTTATGGGCCCAGGGCACACCCACTGTGATATTCTGTTCACAAGATCTGACCACATGGAAAGAAATGACACAGTGACAAGATCTATTGAATCAGATTCTGTGAAAACACAGAAGCCGATGGAAGGAAGAGCGCCATGAGCGCGAGCATATAACATCATATGTGAGGAAGTTGTTTTCCAGACTCGAGGAGAGTGCACAGTGCTGTTTCTCGGGGTCAATATCTGGATAAGTAGACTGAATCAGCAACGGCTGTTATTGTACTGCATCTTTTGTACAATGTTGCAAAAGTACGGGCCTTTTGTATCAAGGGGACAACTTCAAAATCCTCAATGATGCAAAACACACAAATGACGTGAACAACAAAGCAACGGCAGAAACTCGTGTTACGTCATGGGGTAAACGCCCCAGCTCAACCTTTGCTCAAGTTCGCTCTCTGTCAAATTCCTGAGCCAGAGATTCGAACAGTGAATGATCTATGTTAATAAACACTGCTCGAATCTCACAACTTCAGTGTTTAATACGCCCCTAGATGTATGTCTGACAATAGTAATTGCTCCCTCACTGTGTTACTTCAGCACACGTAGAGAAGAAACAAACATAAGAAAAACAGTCACGAATGTGACGGAGATTTGACCCGATGCACACCTCTTCCCACCCTACCACTTCCACAACTCTTCCCAACCTACCTCTTGCAAAAATGCCATCCTGTATTCCCAATTCCTCCACCTCCGCCGGACCTGTTCCCTGGAAGACCAGTTCCACCACAAAACACACTAGATGGCCTCCTTCTTTCGAGACCGCAATTTCCCTTCCCACGTGGTTAAATTTGCCCTCCAACACATCTCGTCTACATCCCGCACCTCCGCCCTCAGACCCAACCCCTCCAACCGTAACATGGACAGAATGCCCCTGGTGCTCATCTTCCACCCAACAAACCTTCACATAAACCAAATCATCCGCTGTCATTTCTGCCACCTCCAAACTGACCCCAACATCAGGGATATATTTCCCTCCCCACCCCTTTCCGCCTTCCACAAAGACCATTCCCTCTGTGACTACCTGGTCAGGTCCACGCCCCCCTACAACCAACCCTCCAATCCTGGCACTTTCCCTGCCACCGCAGGAACTGGACACCTGCGCCCACACCTCCTCCTTCACCTCTCTCCAAAGCCCTAACGGAGCCTTCCACATCCATCAAAGTTTTACTTGCACATCCACTAATATCATTTATTATATCCGTTGCTCCCGATATGGTCTCCTGTACATTGGGGTGACTGGGCGCCTCCTAGCAGAGCGCTTTAGGGAACATCTCCAAGACACCCAATCAACCACATCGCCCTGTGGCCCAGCATTTCAACTCCTCCTCCCACTCTGCCGAGGACATGGAGGTCCTGGGCCTCCTTCACCGCCGCTCCCTCACCACCAGACGCCTGGAGGAAGAACGCCTCATCTTCCGCTTCAGAATACTTCAATCCCAGGGCATCAATGTGGACTTCAACAGTTTCCTCTTTTCCCCGTCTCCCACCTCACCCTAGTTCTAAACTTCCAGCTCAGTAACTGTCCCCATGACTTGTCCTACCTGCCTAGCTCCTTTTCCACCTATACACTCCACCCTCTCCTCCGTGACCTTTCACCTTAATCCCCTCCCCCAATCACGCATTGTACTCTATGCTACTTTCTACCCCCACTCTCCTCTAGCGTATCTCTCCACGCTTCAGGTTCACTGCCTTTATTCCTGATGAAGGATTGTGCCTGAAACCTCGATTTCGAACCTACTCGGATGCTGCCTGAACTGCTGTGCTCTTCCAGCACCACTAATCCAGAATCTGGTTTCCCGCATCTGCAGTCATTGTTTTACCGCCTTGCAGTTATTCCCCACACTGTGTCGCACAGCAGGGTCCTCCGGTGAAATGAACAGCCGTGAATGACATGTGGTTCAGTCTGTCGGCGACAGCATTTCGACACAGATACAGTTCCCTATTATTATAACAAGCAGCACTGATGATGAAAATCCTCAGAGAGAAGCAAGCGATACAGATTTGCCGTGGACTCGATGGGCTGAACGGCTTCTGTCGGCAATGAATGACGTCACACGTCTCTGCCGTCCCTCTCCCTGTCTCTGTGACAGAGTGGCAGAGGGAGAAATAATGGCTCGTTTTTAATCCTCCCTTCCGCTTTGGACTGCCTGCAGCCCCGCAGCTCCTGGCTGTGGGGATGGTTCTCAGTGAGTGAGGGTTTCATTTGGAGTCAATCTGGGACAGTTGGGACTCAGATATTAACTGATGCCCGATTGCAGCAAAAAAACCGACGGCTCTGAAACAAAAGCCTTTCTGCTGGATTGTTCTGCGAAGATAGATTCTGAACATCAAATGGGCAGCACAAAAATGCACTTATTTGAATTTTACTGAGGGAAGAGAGTCCACAGCCCATTTCTCTCTTTCCCACCAGCTCAGCACCTTTCTCTCTCTCTCAAATAAATGATTTTTGGAGGAAGTTCGCAATCAAAGTTGCTAAGTTCCAGCGGCGCTCTTGCACCTGGCTGTGCCCGTGAGAGGAAGCTTCCAAGCATATCCGGACATACATCCTCTCATAATGCCTGCAAGTGGAGGGGAATGGCTGAATACTCTGCCAATAGAGACAGCTCCGTCCCCGAGGATGGGATAAACAGCACCGTCTCGGTGGGGACATTCTGCAGATCAGACACAATGCACTTTATCATTCAGATCATACCAGAGTGAGAGCGCTCGAGAAGGCCAATCAGTCACTCGTACCTGTGCCAACTCGGAAGTTGCAAAAGATTGGTGAAAGTGGAAAGTGGATTTGTTCACGTTTCAAGTGTTTCCGTGCAGCAGGAAGCAGAAGAAGATACACAGTGAAGCGATTGAGATCTGACTACAGCAGCAGCAAAGAAGTTGTACAGCGCAGAGGAGAGCTTTGAAGTATTGAATTCTGGTTGATGGGATGATCATGCTTTCACTAGGCCACGCTGCTACAGAAGAAACTATGTCAGTGTCTCTCAACATTGTGATATCACAGGCAAAATCGCCGTTATACTGCAGGAAATTCCTTTTTCCAATGTGAGGGCAGTCCATATGTAAAGGTGTAGCTTATATATCGAATAAATTCACATTTCTAATTCCACTACACCTCAGTGTGTTGTACTGTCTCTTTTCCACTTTACCTGTCATTGTGCCTGCACTGAAGTTGATTTTCTCCTTCTGCAAGTCTTTTACAGTCTGGGTGAGGTGGGGCAGTTGGACTGACCCATCTTCTGACAAAAGTTTCCACTTCACTTCAGCCGCCCTAACTTCGCTATCTGATACCATTCCCGTTGTTTAGATGCTAAGCGCTCGTCTCAGATCCAGCCTGCCCTCACCCAAAATAAATGGAAAACTCAGTCACACTGTGGTCACTGCAATCGAGGGATGTATTCACTCTAAGGTCATTGATAATTCCAGGGATACAGTTAGGACTGCAGTTGCTGGAGATGGTAGTGTGATATTGGAAAAGCACAGCAGATCAGGTAGCATCCGAGGAGCAGGAGAATTCAGGTTTCAGGCCTAAGCCCTTCATCAGGAATAAAGCTTGTGAGTCGGTGCTGAGAGATAAATGGAAATGGTGTGGGATTGAGGGGAAATAGCTGGAAAGTAATAGATGGATGAATAGGAGGGAGAAGAAAATAGGTCAGAAATGGCAGTGATGGAATGGGTCGAGAGGGCGGTGGCGAGTTGAAGGCTTGTGCTTGGGGGACGGGAAAAGAGGTAAGTCTTCAAATTCACATTTATCCCGTGTGGTGTTAGGGCCCCAAGCTGGAATGTGTGGCGTTCCCTCCTCCAGGTGTTGGGTGGTAACGGTTTGGCAGTGAAGGAGGTCCAGGAACTGCATGTCTTTGATGGGGTAGGAGGGGGAGTTCAAGTGTTCAGCCACGGGACGGTGAAGTTGGTGGGTGCGGGTGTCCCAGAGATGTTCTCTGAAATGACCTGCAAGAAGATGTCCTGTCTCCCTAATGTAGAGGAGACCACACTAGGCGCAACGGATTCAGTAGATGACATTGGTAGCTGTAAAGGTGAATTTCTAATGGATATCGAATGATCCATTTGGGCCTTGGCTGAGGTGAGGAGAGTGGTGTGGGTGCTTGTTTCACCCTTCCTTTGGTGGCAGAGAAAGGTGCCAGGAGAGGGTTGTGGGCTGGTGGGTGGATGTGTGGACCTGAAGAGGGGGTCATGGAGGGAATGGTCTTTCGGGAATTTTGGCAGTGCTGGGCAGCGAAATATATCTCTGGTGATGGAGTCTGGTTGGAGGTGGCATCAGTGGCAAAATATGATGCGTTTATGCGGAGTTTGATGGCGTGTAAGGTGAGCACCAGATGGTTCTGTCCTTGTTGCGTTGAGAGGCGTGGCTTCAAGGGTGGTGTTGTGTGAAATGGAGGTGATGAACTCGAGGGTACTGTCAACCACGTGGTAAAGCAATTTGTGATCGTGGAAGAAGGAGACCAACTGGCTCTTTCTGAGGTGTATTTGGTCATCCTGGGAACAGATGCACTGGAGGTGGAGGAATTGGGAATAAAGAATGGCGTTCTTACACGAGAAAGTTTTGGAGGAGATGTAGTCTAGATACCTGTGGTAGTCGGTGGGCTTGTAGTACATGTCTGTAATTAGTCAGTCGCCAGAGACGGTGATGGAGAGATCCAGGAAGGTGAGGGAAGTTGCCAAGATGATCCGGATAAATTTGAGGTCAGAGTAGAAGGTGTTGGTAAAGTTGGTGAGCTATTCAACCTCCTCGTTGGAGCACCAAGTGGCCCCAAACATTCATCAATCTAGCTGAGGAACAGGTGGAGGATGGTGCCTGTGCAACTTCGAAAGATGGACAGTTCCGCGTATCTGACACGCAGACAGACATAGCTAGGTCCTATGCGCGTGCCGATGGCTACCAGTTTCGATGGAGGAAGTGGGAGAATTGGAAAGACAAGTTGTTGATTGTGAGGACCAGTTCAGCCAGGTGGATGAGAATGTCGGTGGAAAGGTACTGGTTGGGATGGTGTGAGATTAAGAAAAGGAAGGCTTCCAGAATTCTGTCATGATATATGGATTTGTATAGGGACTGGATGTCCATGGTGAAGATGACGCGTTGGGGGCCAGGGAAACGAAATTCTTGGAGGAGGTGAAGTGCATAGGGGTGTCACGAATGTAAGTGGGCATTTCCTGAACTAGGGAGAGAGGATTGTGGAAAGGTAAGAAGAGATGATTCGGATGGGACAGGCTCAGGATGAGACAATAGGTCGACTGGGGCAGTCAGGTTTGTGAATCTTACGAAGAAGGTCGAATCGGGGAGTGCGCGGTTCATGGACAATGAGGTTGAAGGTTGTGGATGGGAGATGCCCAGAGGTGATGAGATTGTGGATGGTCTGGGAGATGATGGTTTGGTGAGGGGAGGAGAGTTTGTGATCGTGGTCTGTAGGAGGAGGTGCCTGCGAGTTGGCACCTGGCTTCAGATTTGTTCCTCTGCTCGACTAACAAGCCTAATTCCTGATGAATGGCTTATACCTAAATCGTCCATTCTCCTGCTCCTCAGATGTTGCCTAACCTGCTGTCTTTTTCCAGTACAACACTCTCCACTCATTCATTATTACTGTCTCATTTCGCACGACCAGGTCCATGCTGTCTGTTTGATTCTAATGAGCACTGTTCTCATGAACTGCGACAAAATCTGCCAATCTGAAACAACCACAGAAATTGCTGTAAAATCACAGCTGTGTTGGCAGCATCTGTGCAGTTGAATCACAGTTAACGTTTCACATCCATTGGATCCGTCTCTCCACAGATGCTGTCAGACGTCCTGAAACATTCCAGAAACGACTGTTTTTGTTTGAATTTCAACATCACCAATTTTATCATTTTTGTTTTCTTATTTTCTGCCAATATGATTTGGCTAAAGATTACCTTAAATGTTTTAAATATGACTGTGATGGAATGGCCAGGTTCCACCAGCCGGCTCCTTTTATTTGGTTCACGTGACCAATGCCTTTCCACTTGGTCACCGCGCCCTACAGCGGCACTGCATAAAAATTGACAAAATTGTGGCATTCTCTCGGATTGGTAATCAGGAGCGAGATTGATTGAAATTTTTGAAAACTTAAGATAAACTGATAAAATACGGGATATAAAACGGGAAACTGAAAGGGAAAGAGAGAACAGCGCATGATAATTTTTTCACAAAACTGAAATGTAATGGCTCAAGATTCAGAAAGTGCTTTCATCCACAAACATACAACAATATGGAATGTAATGTTTGGTGTGAGAGGCAATTTCGGTTCAAACAATTAAGATGTGCCTGACCCAACCGGATGCTCTATAATAAAAGACAAGACTTTTGCTTCTTTTCTAAAACATTTTGTATACTCAAAAGTGGGCTAATTTAAATTGTGCAAATGCTGACATTTTGTGAGCAGAGTAAAAACAAGTCCTTGATTGATGAAACCATTAACACAGAGAGGGAAGAATGAGTCCTTGACTGATAAGACTGCAGGATAGAAAAACAACTCGAGAGACATCTGCTACAGATTGATACAGAGACATCTGCTACAGATTGATAAGACCGCTAGCACAGACAGAGAAGAATAAGTCTTTGACTGATAAGACTACAGGGTAAAAAAAACAACAACTCTGGAGACATTTGTTGCAGACTTTGTGATAAGGGTGCAAAATGGAGAATAATGACGGTTTAAGAATGTGAACCTCGTGGCTTGTTAGAGCCAAGGAGGGGAGGGACTTGTGCTGTATATAATGAGAAACTTTGTAAGCCTCGGCGCGCCTTTTTCTCAGAAGGGTGCCCAACTCTGCAGACTTGTAAATAAACCTTTGTTTTCCTGAATTTGTCTAGAGCGATTATTAAGAAGCGATTTTCGTTTCGAACAAACTTGGGGGCTCGTCCGATCAACACTCCGGCCGCGGGGGGAGGTGAGGAAGGACATCGGAGAAGGTGCACCCTGCCGAGTTCAGCAGTCCTTGATTCCTTGCTTGTCGCCCCGCGCGGCTTGAGCGAGTGCTATCCGGGAGGCTCAGGAAAACAAAGGAGGGGTGTGGCCGAGGCAGTGGGGACGGTTAACGATCGAGTAATTTCGGTGCATCGAACCAAGGTAAGAAAAAAAAAACTTGCGGGGACCGTGTTTCCGGAGGCCTGGGGACCTGCGGAGTGCCTGTGGATTTTTCTACAGAGACGTGGGACTCAGGAATCTAGAGGCCGGGGCTCGCCTGTGAGGGATTTTGCAGAGACCGTGTTTGAGGAGGAACGTGTATCGACGGGGTGCCTGTGATCTGTGTCACAGAGACGTAGGACACAGGAATCCAAAGACTGGGGGTGCCTGCAAAGGAACCTGGGCGATCACGGGACTGAAGGTCCGGGAATTGGCTAAATTGTGATAGATTATCACGGGATAATACGAGAAATACGAAGTCCTCGGCAATGGGAAATAAGGGATCCAAGGCGAATAAGGGAAGGGTAGGCTTGAACAGGGACAACGACACATACCCCGGGGTACCTGACGATAGTCCGTTAGGAAGAATGTTAAATAATTGGAATCAGGGTACGAGAAAAGGAAAATCTAGAAGGAAGATGGTAAAATACTGTCAAACGTGGTCCCAGAAACCTATTCAGGGCGAGTCAGTGTGGTGGCCTAGATTCGGTACTGACGAAGACTGGGTCCGGCAAGCTCTCATTTTATATGTCAATTCGAAACCTAATGTTATTCTGGAAGAAAGTGATTATGCCCTTTGTTGGCTACCGGTCACAATATCTTGCAAAATGAAGGTAACTAATGAAGACTCGAAAGGGCAGAAAGAATGGGAACCGTTTGATCACTTACCGCCGCCCTACGTGACCCCATCTGCCCCACAAAATGTTCCTTCGGGTGACGACGATTCAGGGGAAGGGGAAGAAAACGGGGAGGAATCACAAGCTGCCTCAGGGGTACAGACTAGATCTCAAGCTGGAAGGAGTCACGGAAAAAACCCTGTCTCGATTGCAAGAATGAATCCACTCCGGGAAGTGCCCATGGGGGGCGAGGAAGGAGGGACGGGATATGTGAACGTTCCCTTGACGAGTACTGAAGTACGGAATTTCAGGAGGGAGATGAAGGGTCTACTAGAGGACCCCATGGGCCTGGCAGAACAATTGGATCAGTTCCTGGGTCCGAATACTTACACGTGGGAAGAGATGTATTCCATCATGGGAACATTGTTCTCTAGCCAGGAGCGACAGATGATACGACAAGCTGTGCTCTTGGTCTGGGAGAGAGAGGGGAGAGAAGGAGGGGAGTAGAAGTTTCCCCTCACCGACCCCGAGTGGGATAAGAACACGGAAGAAGGACGGCGCAACATGAGGGACATGCGGGAATATTGGATAAAAGGAAGAAGACAGGCAGCCCCAAAGGGGCACAATTTTACCAAGGCCTTTGGTAATCATCAAATCCCGGAGGAAACCTCTACGGACTTCCTAGACAGAATTAGGAAGAACTTGCAGCAGTTCGTGGGGTGGACCCTGAGATGGATGTGGGACAGCAACTCATACGGGTAGAGTTTGTATCAAAAGCCTGGCCGGACATACGAAAGAAGTTAGAGAAAATGGATGATTGGGATAGTAAACCTCTAAGTGAACTACTACGGGAGGCGCAAAAGGTGTTTGTGAGAAGGGACGATGAGAAGCAAAAGAAGGCGACAAAGATAATGATGCAGACGGTGCAACAAGTGACTGCTGGAAGAAGGGAAAAGGGAGAGCCGTGGCAGGAACAGGAAAGGGGAGAGTCGTGGCAAGAGCAGCGGAAAAGAGGACCATGGCCGGAACAAAGGAAGAGTGGAGGAACACGAGACCGCGACAGGGAAACGAAGAGGATACTCAGATGTTACTACTGTAATGAAGAGGGACATTTTAAACGGGAGTGCCCCCGCTACAAGCGGGAGGTGCGGTCGTACGCCCTGATGGAGGAAGATTAGGGAGGTCGGGGGTTCCTACCCTTGGGGCAAAAGGACTATCGACAGGAACCCCTGGTAAACTTGAAAGTAGGACCCCAAGGATCGGAGATCACATTTATGGTGAACTCGGGAGCCGAAAGATCAAGTATAATCCAAATACCCCCTGGCACCCGAGCAGGAGGAACAGTTATGGGGGTATCTGGAATTGGAGGACAGAAATTGCAAGTCCCAGTAGTGGAGGACGTGGAAATTGGGTATGAAAACAGAACTACTAAACGAGACCTCCTTCTACTGCCATCGGCGGGGTTTAATTTGTTAGGAAGAGACTTGCAGTTCAAACTAGGGATCGGAACGGTACCAAGTAATGGGGAAATGGTGGTAAGGTTGTTCACCCTCACCGAAGAAAATGATCAACAAATCGACCCAGACGTATGGTACCGAGAGGGGAACAGAGGGGGTCTAAACATCAAACCTCTCCAGATCACCATGTTACCAGGAAAAGGCCCGGTAAGAAGGAAACAGTACCCGATTGCTATGGAAGGACGGGAAGGGTTACAACCTGTGATAGAAAGATTAATCACAGATGGACTGCTGGAGGAATGTATGTCCCCTTTCAATACTCCAATACTCCCTGTGAGGAAGCCGGATGGGACGTATAGGTTGGTGCAAGACTTGCGGGGGTTGAATGAAGTAGTCCAGGCTAGATACCCGGTGGTACCCAATCCCTACACGTTAATGAGTAAAATTCCCCCCGAACATGAATGGTTCAGCGTAATAGATCTGAAGGATGCCTTCTGGAGTTGCCCCCTTGACAAAGAAAGTCGGAACCTTTTCGCATTTGAATGGGAGAATCCCTTCACAGGACGAAAGCGACAGTTAAGATGGACGGTCTTGCCGCAGGGATTCACGGAGTCACCCAACTTGTTTGGACAAATACTGGAGCAGATCTTAGGAGGATTTCGGTGTAACGCGGGGAATCAATTGCTCCAATATGTCGATGATCTCTTACTCTCAGGACTAAGAGAGGAGGAAGTACGAGCAGACACCGTTGCCCTGCTGAACTTCCTGGGGAAACAGGGCCTACGTGTCTCCAGGACGAAAATCCAGTTTGTGGAGCAAGAGGTAAGATATCTGGGCCATCGAGTCAGTAAGGGGCATCGCTGTATCACGCCAGAACGAATATCGGGGATTACGGGTATGCCAATACCCAGGACGAAGAAGGAGATCAGACAATTCCTGGGGCTGGTGGGGTATTGCCGGATATGGATTGAAAGTTACACCACTCTAGTAAAATTTTTGTACGACAACCTCGGACAAGAAGGACAACAGGAGGACTGGTCAGATGAAGAGGAGCAGCGATATAATAATATGAAAAATAAACTGATCCGAGCTCCAGTATTGGCCTTACCCACCCTGAAGGAACCGTTCCACTTATATGTCAATAGCGCCAGCGGAATTGCTCAGGGTGTGCTTGCCCAGCTGCGTGCAGGGAAGCGTCAGCCGGTTGCATTTTTTTCAAAAATGTTAGACCCTGTGTCATGTGGATGGCCGATCTGTATACAGGCAGTGGCAGCTACGGCAATGTTAGTAGAAGAGGCCCGGAAACTTACCTTTGGAGGAAGTATCATAGTATACTCCCCACATTCAGTTAGCACTATACTGGCTCAGAAGGCTCACCGCTGGTTAACAGACTCTTGTATCCTGAAGTATGAGACAATTTTGATGACCGGAGACGATCTTACTTTTGCAAAAGATCTCAGTTGCAATCCTGCCCAGTTTCTGTACGGACGTCCTGCAGATGGGGGACAGGAGCATGATTGTGTGGAATTTGTAGACCTGCAGACCAAAAGCCGAGAGGACCTGCAAGAGGCCCCGCTGGGTGAGGGACAGGAACTGTACATCGACGGATCCTCCCGGTGCGTCAGTGGGGTCCGGTACAGTGGCTATGCTGTCGTAGATGGCGAAACAAAACGGACGATTGAGTCCGGACGACTGCCCGGGAAGTGGTCAGCCCAATCCTGTGAGTTGTACGCCCTCCAGAGGGCCCTGAAGTTGTTGGAAGGGAAAGTGGGGACCATATATACTGACTCAAAGTATGCATACAGAATCGTTCATACTTTTGGAAAAATCTGGAAAGAGCGAGGATTGATAACTTCCCGGGGAAAAGAATTGGCTCACGAACAAATGATCAGCCTAATGTTGGAAGCCCAGGCGTTACCTACGGAACTCGAAGTAGTCCATGTACCCGGTCACCAGAAGGGGTCGACACCGGAAGCGGTGGGAAACCGGCTGGCAGATGAGGAAGCCAAGCGGGCAGCGGTCGAAAAATCCGTCCAATTGTTAACGTTAATACCGTTGAGGGAAAGGCTCGTTAAACAACCCGTCTTCACCCAGGGGGAGATTGATAAAATGGATCAATTGGGTGCCCGGCTAGATACTAACGGGAAATGGACGGTTCCTGATGGGAGACAAGTACTGAACAAACAGATCAGCCGGGGTATTCTGCACCGATTACACCATCAGACCCACTGGGGGGTGCAAGCCATGTGTGACACGATCCTGAGAGACTATGTATGCAGGGGGATATACACATTAGCCCAACAAGAGGTAGTCGGATGCCCCACTTGCCGGCGTATTAACAAGAAAGCCATGCGTTCTATGCCAGCCGGTGGTCAGCCCCTCGCAATTAGGCCATTCCAGAGGATCCAAGTCGACTTTACAGAATTATCCCCAGTACAGAGATGGAAATATCTGCTAGTAATAGTAGACCATTTCACTCACTGGGTAGAGGCTTTCCCAACTGCCAAAGACGATGCACCAACCGTGGCCCGACTGTTGTTAGAGAACATAATCCCGAGATATGGCATAATGGAATCTATCGACTCCGACTACGGGACACATTTTATTTCTGAGCTACACCATTTGATCTGTACTGCCCTGGGTATCCAATGGAAATTTCATGCACCCTGGCATCCTCAGAGTTCGGGTCGGGTTGAGAGAATGAATGGCACGCTCAAGACCCAATTGACTAAGCTGGTGTTAGAAACTATGTTACCTTGGCCGAAGTGCCTTCCCATTGCCCTATTGAGGATACGTACGGCACCTCGCCGGGATGTCGGGGTTTCCCCCTATGAAATGCTGTTCGGATTATCATATTGGAGTAAGGTTGATGGATGTCCCACTGTACAAGGGGGAGATGTATTTGTCAGAAACTATTTACTGGCCTTATCCGTTCTTTTGCAGAACTCCGGAGTAAGGGTCTCCTGGCTCAGACTCCGCCGCTCGACTTCCTCTTGCATAAGGTGCAGCCCGGAGATTGGGTACTTGTTAAGACCTGGAAGGCCGGAAAGCTCCAGCCGCGGTGGGAAGGACCGTTCCTGGTTCTGTTAACAACTGAAGCAGCTGTTCGGATGAAAGAAAAAGGGTGGGCCCACGCATCAAGGATAAAGGGGCCTGTTCCGCCTGAAGGAGAAAGCACTTGGACATGCGAGCAAGGGGACAAGCCGTTGGTGGTAAAACTGAAAAGACAGCGATAATGAACTCTACTTGGACTGTATTGGTGGGGATATTGATCAGTTTACTCCTGTATGTGGGGGAGGGCGAGGGAAGATGTGACAAATGTCGGACAACAGTAAGGCTCAGAATTCGAATCTACTCGGGATCTTTTGTGTCTCACTCCCATGTGGACGATTGGTGTTACGATGTGAGTGCACGACACGAATGTTGGGAGGGTGGAAGACCCTATTATCAGGTGTATAACAAAGGATACGGTGGCAAAATCCGTGGATGCCCTATAAATGACCGCTGGGTGTGTGTTCATAAAACTGGGAGGTGGGGCCTATCCTCCGTGTTGCTCAGGGAGCAGGTTGACAGAGTCAAGGAGGCCAAGATACAGAACACTGATCGGGCGTTGGGGAAAGAGCAAGACCGTCAAGGAACGGTCGTGGTCTCTAAAGTGCTATCTGTATACGAAGAGGTAGAAGAAAAGATTGAACTCCCTGATGTAACACAAAACCTGTTTATTGATCTCACCTCTAGAATAGCCACTGTTTTAAATGTTAGCAATTGCTGGATTTGTGGGGGGCCGCATATATCGGAACAATGGCCGTGGACTGGTCAAAGCTTAGACATATGGGAATTGCTGCAAACCACTTGGACTCATGTCAACGAAAGGAAAAGCCAGGGGTGGAGACTGACGAACAGCCCTGAGGGCCAGTTCTGTATTGAAGGCAAGGGGACCGTGGAGATAGGGATTAGTCCCTGTCAGAATGTATTGGATGCGACCACGCGAGTATGGTGGCCTGAGGATATTACTTGGTACATTGCAAACCGAGGTCATGGAAATTGCGTTCCATTACGTACTGATTCCTCCTCTGACAAGCTGGGGGCTGATTACTGGAATTGCAGTGATCCTGGTCCTTATGAGGGCGTCCCTGAGGTAAAGGAGCTGTGGGATGACGTTGTGAGGCAGGGAGGGCCTGCTCCAGATGGCCTATTTTGGATATGCGGTAATCAGGCATACGCCACACTGCCCATGGGATGGGCTGGGGTATGCTTCCTGGGTCGAATACGACCTGCGTTCTTCCTATTACCCCGGGAGGAAGGCGATGATTTGGGAATTAAACTCTTTGACTCCCTGCGTAGGTCGCCAAGGGATATCCAAGTCGGTGATTGGGGGGATGAGTGGCCACCGGCCCGGATTATTGAATACTACGGGCCAGCAACATGGGCACAGGACGGATCATGGGGGTACCGTACTCCTATCTATATGTTAAATCGAATTATCAGGCTCCAAGCAGTCGTAGAGGTTATTACTAACCGGACTGGCCTGGCCCTGGAGTTGCTGGCTAAGCAGCAGGATCAGATGAGGGCTGCTATATATCAAAACCGGCTTGCCTTGGATTATCTGCTGGCCTCGGAGGGGGGCGTGTGCGGGAAGTTTAACCTGACTAACTGCTGTCTAGAAATTGACGATAATGGTAAAGCGGTTTTGAAAATTTCCGATGAAATTCGGAAATTGGCCCATGTGCCAGTACAATCCTGGCGTCCTCTTAGTGGCATCGGATGGTGGGATGGTCTCCTGGGTGGTAGTTGGTGGCGCACGGCGTTGCTGATGGTTGTGGGGGGGCGTGATGCTTCTCCTCATATTACCCTGCCTATCCCCCTGTATTCAGTTTTTAATTCAGAAAAATATTTCCCGACTCCAGGCAGTGGCGGTTCCACAACATGGGACACAGGAACTTAAGGTGCTGTTGCTGCGAAAGACCAAGGATTTCCCGGGCCCTTGAGGAGGGGAGGCTTATCTTAGTCATGCACATCTTAAAAAGAGAAAGGGTGGAATTGTGAGAGGCAATTTCGGTTCAAACAATTAAGATGTGCCTGACCCAACAGGATGCTCTACAATAAAAGACAAGACTTTTGCTTCTTTTCTAAAACATTTTGTATACTCAAAAGTGGGATAATTTAAATTGTGCAAATGCTGACATTTTGTGAGCAGAGTAAAAACAAGTACTTGATTGATGAAACCATTAACACAGACACGGAAGAATGAGTCCTTGACTGATAAGACTGCAGGATAGAAAAACAACTCGAGAGACATCTGCTACAGATTGATAAGACCGCTAGCACAGACAGAGAAGAATAAGTCTTTGACTGATAAGACTACAGGGTAAAAAAAACAACAACTCTGGAGACATTTGTTGCAGACTTTGTGATAAGGGTGCAAAATGGAGAATAATGACGGTTTAAGAATGTGAACCTCGTGGCTCGTTAGAGCCAAGGAGGGGAGGGACTTGTGCTGTATAGAATGAGAAACTTTGTAAGCCTCGGCGCGCCTTTTTCTCAGAAGGGTGCCCAACTCTGCAGACTTGTAAATAAACCTTTGCTTTCCTGAATTTGTCTAGAGCGATTATTAAGAAGCGATTTTCGTTTCTAACATTTGGGACAACCAATGCAAGCAGATTGCAAAATCTTCGTTTTCAAGTCTTGCTGCAACTGTGTTGGTTATAATGAACGCACACATGGGGTTCAGTGCTGTTATGATCTCCTAAAATGGAAAAGGAAATCCTTGCCTTCGAGGATATGTGGGGAATGTTCACTGATTCATCCCAGTAATGGCAGGACTGTCCTCTGGAAGCGTATGAGTAGAATCTTTCAATGTTCCAGGGAGTTTCGAATGAGTGGTGAAGGGAATGTCTCCATTCACAAATTAATCATTCAGTAGAATTCAATACAGGGACCCATGAAATGATGAACAAATTGAACAAGAACATGGACATACGATACACAATAGCTACGACCATTACGATGTGAAAACTGTTGATTTCAGATCCACGGTGGCCTTTGGTGATGGCATTTCCTGACCAGAACCAGTCTGCACTGGAATGACGGGAGACACACTCTGAAGTATTTGAACATCAGTCACCTTTTAGAAATCGCTGAGACTGACTCCGGAAACGGGGATTTAGATATGTTGGTCTTACAAACCTTTCAGACATTTCGTGGAAGAATAAAGGAAGTGATCGATAATTTTCGTCTCCATGGAGACGATGTTCATGAACTGGATATATAGTAATTTACCTTATTGGAGTTTATAAATAGAGGCGTCATATTTAAAAAGCAAAAAATTCATAGTGTAACGATAAAATCGTTTGATCACACTCAGTGGGAACATTGTGTGTAATCCTTGTCCTCATTCTCCACCAAAATCATGTGAAGAAGTTAGAAAGAGCACAGACGCTGTTTCCTGGATAGCAAGATATTAGAAAGCCAAGTGACGTTGTTTACTGAGACATAAAAATATCAGAAAGGATACAAACGGGATGAGAGAAAGAATGAAGGGGTTTATTCACGAGATTTGGAAATGCTGGAGCAGAAACACGCAAGTTTGATGTAAACAAATGAGAGTTTCAAATAACGCGAGGTTTGAATGAGTAAATTTCCTCTTTCCAGCCAATCAATAAGTTTCGTTAGAGCTTGAAAACCATAAGTGAATGATTAAGAAAAGTTTGGATGAGAGTATCTTCCACTCAATAGAGTTATTTAAATCGTGAACGACTTTACAGAAATAAAACATAGAAGCTGATTTCAGAGTGTTTTAAAAGATACACGAACAAACGTACAAGGAGAGAATTTACCATTGAGTGAAAGTCAGTGTGGTTGCGTAACAATTTCGAATTTGTTGACTTCAGACACAAAGACATTTCATGAACCCGTACAACTGAATAAGACTCAGTGTAACAAGTTCATGGATTGGTAAATTGTGGCGTCGTATACAAGGTGAACCTCTGTAAATGGAGCTGATGTCGTAAAATAATGGCAGACGGAAGTGATATCCTAATGAGTAGAAATTGAATCGTCACTTGGAGACGCAACACCTACTTTAAAGACTTGACCACATTCACATGATGTTATTTATATTTCGTACATTCTTAACTCCACCCAAGAAATCCACCAAGAAGACTCTGTCCTTTTGTATTGTTCACCCTCTGTACTTCTCTGCAGCATGCCACTGAAGATAAAATATGCTCAGACCAAAGTTCAGTTCAATACAATATTCAAACGGTCTTATGTGATTTTTTTTTATTATTGCAATAACCTTTGTGAGTTTACAACAAACTGTGTAACATGAAACCAGTTCAACATCTATTATCCCGGAATTTAACGCAGTGCACATGAGAAACGTTATCCATCTGCTGATAAATCACCTTTGGCTCTCTCTCCACACATGTCTCTTCACGTTTTAGATACTTCCAGTATGTTTGTTGATCAATGAGTCATTATCCAGAAAAGGTTGTTTCTCAATCCACAAACACGGGTATTTTCCCATAAACTTAGCTTTGCTCAATATCACCTTCTGTCCGTACTCCTCAACACGACGACAAATTGAAACTGCTCCATGTGAGGCTCAAAATTCAAACTTCGGCACAGCACACCCCACTATACTGGAACAGAGATACCGTGCACTGGTCACCTTCAGCACATGAGCAACACATTAATGCTTACCTCCACATTCCTGGTTTTACCTGAACGTTTGGGAAACCGAGTTTCTCTGATTCCATGGCTAGTTAAGGGGATTATATGATCATCTTCACCAGTGGTTCTGTCCCCGAGTGAGGAAAGTGGTGTGGTACGCATTGTAAAGATGTCGATTGATGAAACGTACAATTCCATCTTTTGCCTTCACTAACTCATGAGCTTTTTAATTTGTTTTGCAAATGTAGAAATCTTAAAATCTTCGTCTTGAACGGACTCAATGACAGATTTCCATTGTGTCTCTGGCATCAATTTTCAAAGTGTTAACGCCCTCTGAATTCTTCCATCGCATTCCGCTGTTTGGGAAGTGTTCCTGTTGTGGGAAATGCACTTCCCCTTGTGTCACGTGCTGCTCCCAGCATGCGCTCTGGCACTGCACTCATTTTCCTTCTGACACTTGCTCACTGTGTTGCTGTGATCATACAGTGACTTGGTATCACACGACCCAGGAAAATGATACAGATCAAGGTTTTTGCATTGCTGAGTTCAATTGTCAGTTTAGCCATATTTTGGATTTTGAAATTGTGTGTTCTGTACACAAGTGCGTGTCAAAAACATCTGAGCTGAAATTAGGTCTTCCGAATAATGACATTGAGCACTATGCACTCTCCTCCAGTCTGGACAGGCAGTTTAATATACAATAGACAGCAGGTGCAGGAGTAGGCCATTCTGCCCTTCGAGCCAGCACCACCATTCATTATGATCATGGCTGAACATCCTCAATCTGTATTCCTTTCCTGCCTTATCCCCATAACCCTTGATTCCATTATCCTTAAGAGCTCTGTCCAACTCTTTATTGAAAGAACACCTCCTGCTGTCTCGGGTTCTTCATTCCGTTGACTTCAAATCGTCACAGAATTCAACAGACCTTGTTACATTTTCATTTCCTCATTTTTGTTCAGATCACTGTATGCATAGTGTGACAGTGGGAGTGCACTTGCCCCACAACCGAGGGGTCAGACCATCATCTTGGAACCGTACTGTGTTATTTCTCATTTCACCAACACCAGGGAGAAATATCTGCTGCTCTGAATAATTTATGCAATTCAATTATTGATAAGGTCATAGCCTACCCCCTTTCTGTGACGAGGTGGCCGAGAGGTTAAGGTGATGGACTGCTAATCCATTGTGCTCTGCACGCGTGGGTTCGAATCCCACTCTCGTCGCTGTCATCAATGGTGCTGTTTTCGGATGATTGAAACTGGGACTACAGTTGTCAGTTTACATGCATTGACGTGATTACAAAATCTCAAAGATTAGTTTGTGCCTTCTAAATAAACTGCATTGAAATGGGGGTTGCTTTGGGATAATGAAAAGAAACGCGATTTTCTTTTTCAAGTCAGTGCTGTGAACGTTGTTTCGTATGAAAGACATCCAGGAAAATCAAAAAACGAGAGCTGCGAAGTGCATGTTGATGCAAAGGGATTCTTAATGAATGTTTTGTCAGATGAAATATGAAGGACGTTGAGTAGAAGTAATGCATCCTGGTGAGAAGAGCACAGCGAGACAGCACAAAATAATGGAGATATTTCAAAAGGGGCAGGGCGTGGGTTTAGGGGCACTGAGAACTGGCTGTATATGCACAGTGGAGAATTGCCAATGTGGGTGCCGTGCATGGGCACGGAAAGACTTACACATTGGTCTCGCCCTCGCCCCTTGCTCTCGCCATTGATGAATGCTGGAAATAAGGCACAGATAAACACAAGATGTGGGAAACAAGCTCTCTCGTTATGCACACACTGGATGCATCACATTGAACCATGAACAACTGGAGAAATCAGCATGTTACCTGTAGGGAGTGAAACTAAACTGTGGATCAATAACCGCAGATTTATGCAACATAAACATGAAAAATGATTTAAAATGTAGGGTGTAGGTTTGCTCGTTGAGCTGTAGCTTTGATATTCAGACGTTTCATTACTTGGCTAGGTAACATCAACATTAGTGGCGACCTCCAAGTGAATTGAAGCTGTCGTCTCCTGCTTTCTATTTATATCTTGGTTCCTGGGGTTTGTGGTGATGTCATTTCCTGTTCGTCTTCTGAGGGGTTGAGAGATGGCACGTTGATCTATGTATTTATTTATGGCATTGTGGTTGGAGTGCCAGGCCTCTAGGAATTCTATGGGGTGTCTTTGCGTAGACTGTCCCAGGATAGATGTGTTGTCCCAGTCGAAATGCTGGTATTTTTAGTCCGTGTGTCGGGCAACGAGGGAGAGAAGGCCGTGTCTTTTTGTGGCGAGCTGGTGTTCGTATATCCTGGTGGCTAACTTTCTTCCTGTTGTCTTACGTAGTGTTTGTGGCAGTCCTTGCATGGAATTTTGTGGATGACGTTGTTTTTGTCCATGGGTTGTACTGGGTCTTTTAAGTTTGTTCGTTTTTGTTTGAGAGTCTTGGTCGGTTTGTGTGCTACTGAGATTCCGAGGGGTCTTAGTAGTCTGGCTGTCATTTCTGAAACTTCTTTGATGTATGGTAAGGTGGTTAGGGTTTCTGGCTGTGTTTGGTCTGCTTGTCGTGGTTTGTTCTTGAGGAATCTGCGAACTGTATTTTTTGAGTATCTGTTCTTCTCGAATACTTTGTATAGGTGGTTCACCTGTGTTTTCAGAAGTTCGTCTGTGCTGCAGTGTATGGTGGCTCGTTGGAATAGTGTTCTTATACAGCTTCGTTTGTGTGTGCTGGGATGGTTGCTGATATAGTTAAGTATTTGCTCAGTGTTTGTCGGTTTTCTGTATACGCAGGTTTGTAGTTCTCCATTGTCCTTTCGTTCTACTGTGACGTTCAGAAATGCGAGTTTGTTGTCGGTTTCTTCCTCCTTGGTGAACTTTATGCCTGTGAGGGTGTTGTTGATGATGTAAAATGTCTTTACTATCTTGTTTCATTTTGTGATGACAAAGGTGTCATCTATGTAGCGGACCCAGATTTTTGGTTTGATTGTTGGTAGGGCTGTTTGTTCTAGTCATTGCATTACCGCTTCTGCTATGAATCCTGATAGCGGATATTCCATGGGTGTGCCGTTGGTTTGTTTGTAGACTCTGTTGTTGAATGTGAAGTGGGTGATGAGGCACAATCCACTAACTTCATGATGTTTTCGATGGTAATGTGATTGATGGTTGTTGGTGCGTCTGTGATGGTCTCTTCTAAAAGTGTGGTAAGTGTTTCCTTTGCCAGGTCGATGTTGATGAAGGTGAACAGTGCTGTTATGTCGAATGAGATCATTGCTTCCTCTTCCTCCACTTTGGTGTTTTTGATGATTTTTAGGAATTCCTGGGTGGAGTGGATGGAGTGCTGTGACTCTTCTTTGAGGTATTTCAGACTTGCGTGTAGTTCTTTGGCCAGTCTGTATGTTGGTGTTCCGGGTAATCAGACTATGGGTCTGAGCGGGGCTCCTAGTTTATGGATTTTTGGTAGTCTGGTTCGACTTGGGCAACACATTGATCCTGGGACAGTCTAAGCAAATACATGCCAGAGAATTCCAAAAGGGATGGCACTCCAATCACAATGCCATAAACAAACACATAGATCTAAATGCCATTATCGACCCCGCAGAAAACGAACAGGAAATGACATCACCACAAACCCCAGGAACCCCTTCCAGGAGAAAGATATAAATAGAAAGCAAGAGACAACAGCTTCACTTGGAGGTCGCCACTGATGATGTTACCTAGCCAGGTAATGAAACGTCTGGATATCAAACCTACAGCTCAGCGAGAAAACCTACACCCTAAACCTCAACCTGAGCTACAAACCTTCACAAACCTTGCGATTTAAATTGTCTTTATACGGATATCATTAATAGACTTTTCGTTATAATAGCCATCTGGTTGAAAGAAGAAGACACCACATTTCAAGATGCATGACAACGTTTCCAATTTTGTTTTGAAATTGAGATTTATTTGATCATTTTACACAGTGAACAAGTTCATTTTAAATAATGCAAACCACATTCTCTCACCTGGAATAATAGTGTGATTTCAATATAAACATTGTCCTTGCTAACGCGCAGTTACTCAACATGAAAAATAGGATGTAATTTTTATTAAGCATACATCAATTAGCACCATTTTCTTACTTCGGATTGACTGCAGTATGCACATGCTAAATAAGGTTTAAGGAAGAATGACTTTTAGAAATAATGATTCGGTGGTGACTAAAAATAATATTAGGTTCTCATGATGTGGATATTCCACCAATGGCTCCAGTGGTAGAAATGTTCAGTGGGCAGTATTTCTATGATGGTACAGAAGTATGTGAGGTGCCAGGGATTGGAGTTCCCACTTCATCTGGAGCAGCCTCTTTTGACGTGGACCAGGGAGCATTGTGACATCAGTCTGGGAGTTCCAAACACACCTGGAGCAGCTTCTATTGACATCGAGCAGTAGGGAGCATTGGGACATCCGAATGCAAGATCGAATCTCATTTGGAGCAGCTTCAGTTGGCATGGAGCAGGAAGCTTTGCGAGATCCATCTGGGAGCTCCACTCTCACTTGGATCAGCTTTTAATGACATGTAGCAGCAGGGAGCATTGGGACATCAGAGTGATAGATCCAACCTCAACTGGACTGCTTATATTGATATGGAGGAGGGAACATTGAGACATCAGACTGGGAGCTCCACTCTCACCTGGATCAGCTTTTAATGACATGTAGCAGCAGGGAGCATTGGGACATCAGAGTGGTAGGGTCTAACCTGAACTGCACCACTTCTACTGACATGGAGCAGGGAGCATTGGGACATCAGACTGGGAGCTCCAACTTCAAGTAGAGCCGCTTCTATTGACATGGAGCAGCAAGGAGCATTGGAACGTCAGGTTGGGAGCTCCAACATCACCTGGAACAGCTTGTATTTACATGGAAGAGGAGGGAGGATTGGGACATTAGGCTTTGGGAAAAGGTATTCAACTATTTTAATCTAAAGTAAAATATGTTTCAACACCTCAGATGTTAATTGATTTATGAAGAATCTTTCCCGGAAAAATAATTAATTCTTTAGATAGTAAAGACAAGTCCTGAAAATATTCAACTCAGGAAAACGCATTGGTACAGAGAGAAATGGGAGTGATGCTTCATGTCTTTGTCTTTTCTTTTGTGGCCGACTCTGGACTTGATTACATCACCGGAAGGACGTTTTCACTCATTTCCTGCAATTTCGGACAGGTCATTCACGTTATCTAAAGATGAAAATTAATGGGAATATGCGATGTTATGATTAGGCTGGAGTTTACCTCAAATTATGGTGAAAGCGCCGCAAAGTCAGTTGCAATTTCCAAGATCAACAGTGACGTCAGTGATTGGCTGATCAGATTGTGAATGGTCGTTTTTTTTGAGGATAATTTGAAGTGAATCAATGATGGTGATTATCTTGGTTCTTTGTTCACCTTGTGACTGTTCCTGCTATTGCTCATGTCCTTGTTAACACCACAACTCTGCAGCGTGTAAAATCTCAGCTGTGCATCTGGCCAGTGGTACAACCATTCGAAAAGCTGGCTATGGATCAGGCGGTTGTAACTTCAACTTTTACTTTGCACAAGTGCATTGTGGAGATTCATCACACATCCAACCTTCTCATTTTTGTTATGCTGAGGTGGGTAATATTTGAAATTTTCGTCTCCACGAAGGAAAATTCTTTCACTGTCTTCGACCAGTTAAAAATTTCTAAGAGCTGTCAGAGTAAAAATCACACAGCACCAGATTGTATTGAACAGATGTATTTGGAAGCACCAGTGTTCCATGCACTGCTTCTTCATCAGGTGTTTGTCAACTGTTGTAATCTTACATGGCTTTGTGTGATTATTAAATTTATCCACCCCAGTCCAACACCAACACCTCCAAGTCATGGGTACCGTCGACACCACGGTTGGATAAAGTCCAGATGATCTTCCAAAAGATCATGCATATTGATACACACACCAAGTTTCGGCAGAAAAACACCCACCTGATGAAGGAGCGGCTCTCCGAAAGCTAGTGCTTCCAAATAAACCTGTTGGACTCTGCCCTGATATTGTGTAATTTTTAACTTTGTCTACTCAACTCAAACACTGGCTCTTCCATATCATAGACAACATCAGTCATGTCCCACCGTTGTCAGAGAAGGCAATCCTGGAATAGCCCAATACATTGCACATAGGTATATTTCGTTTTCAGAAACCAACACATTCAATCGCTGCAGCTCCTATGTATTAAAAGACAGAAAGGAAATGGCTGAGACTCAGTTTTGACAATATTTTGAAACTCTTTGGGAAGTGGAATCAGAGGAGAATGAAGGATTAACTGTCTGACTGTGCAGAGAGAGGGAAGGCACTTTTCCCTTCTTTGATGAGCTGGGGTATTGACTGATCTAAGGCATGAAACAGGTTCCTGGTAGAGCTGTGCTCTGTGCATCAGGAACAACAAGTCCTGATTTCCTGAACGGTAATGAAACCCAGGCCACTCAGTTAAAGCGCTGAATACTAACCACTAGACCACCAGGGATGAGGGCAGAAGCCGTTGCACCGTTTCTTCATAACACATTTTTTGGAATTATGTCACTGCAGATATGTTTCCCCTCAAAAATGATTTAATTATCGAGTATTTACAGCACAGAAATGGGTCCCTTCATCTCATTTCCCAGCACTTGGTCTGTAACCTTGTGAACTCTGACGTTTCACCTGAATGCTAATTTCTCTGGAACGTTTTAATCTCGTAAAACACAATAAATGGGATTAAAGTTTGAAATGGGAACGGAACCCCATTTTTACCCATAGACTGAAGCACGCAGACACATTTCCCCAAGTGTGACACAGGCCTCGGTAGAAAACAAGGAGAAAGTAAGATTTCACCGACTTGTCTGATGTTGTCCCATTTCAGAGTTCAATACCAATGTCTGGTTACAGCAAAGAAAGGAAGCATTCAGCCCCTCCCGTCCCAGTGTTCCTTGCACATTGTTTCCCCATTACTCTGTAGTTTATACTAACTCACCTCGTTCTTGCTGCCAAACTTGATCACTGCTCACGCCCACTATTTCCTGTCCTGCCAAACGGTTTGCCTCAAGTTCTTGGAATAAAAAACAGGAATGGCCTATTTCAAGCACTTTTCTAGTTTACAAGGACAGTTTTATCACCACTGAGAAAGCACATTGCCAGCTCAGAGAGAAGGTCTCATCCTTTAGAAACTGAAATGCAAAGATGATTGGATAGCCTCAGTATTGTTAACCAACCAACAAGACCGGAATAGGGCCGAGGAGATCACGCACAGAAGGATGGGAGAATAGAATGGCGAATCTCATGGTGTCCAGGGTGATGTTAACAGAAATCTTCCCTGGTCGTATAGTGATGAGGATTCAGTGATTTCACTGTCATGGCTTGTTAAAGGTTAACGTTTACAGTAATCAATATGAAATACTGCTTGATATTTCGAAGTAGAATGATGTGCGGCAGAGAGATTCGTTTCCCTGCATGAACTAATAAGAGAGTTCAGAAGAGCCAGGAGGAGATATGAGAGCCAGGAGGAGAAATTAGAAGTTGTTGGCGGATAGGATCAGGGTTAACCCTAAGGCTTTCCATAGGTATGTCAGGAATAAAAGAATGACGAGAGTTAAATTAGGGCCAATCAAGAATAATAGTGGGAACTTGTGTGTGGAGTCAGAGGAGACATGGGAAACACTAAATAAATATTTGTCGACAGTGTTCACTATAGAAAATGAAAATGTTTGCGAGAAAGATACAGAGATACTTGCATCTAGACTCTTAGAGATTGAGTTTCGCAAGGAAGAGGTATTAGAAATACTGCAGAGTGTGAAAATAGACAAGTCGTCTGGGCCGGATGGTATCTATCCTAGGATCCTCTGGGAAGCAAAGGAAGAGATCGCCGAGCCTGTGCTATTGATCTAGAAATCATCATTGTCTACAGGAATAGTACCTGAGGACTGGAGGATAGCAAATGTGGTTCCCTTGTCAAGAAGGGTAGTGGAGACAACCCTGGTAATTAAGGACCAGTGAGTCTCACTTCAGTTGTTGGTAAAGCGTTGGAAAAGGTTATAAGAGATAGGATTTATAATCATCTAGAAAAGAATAATCTGATCAGGGACAGTCAGCACGATTTTGTAAAGGGTAGGTCGTGCCTAACGAATCTTATGAATTTTTTGACAAAGTGACCAAGCAGCTGGATGACAGTAAGCAGGTTGATGTGCTGTACATGGATTTCAGCAAGGTTTTCGATAAGGTTCCCCACAGTAGGCTATTATACAAAATGCGGAGGAATGGAATTGTGGGAGACATAGCAGGTTGGATCAGTAATGGCTTGCTGAAAGAAAACAGAGTGTTGTTGTTGATGCAATATGTTCATCTTGGTGTCCAGTTACTAGCGGCATTCTGCAAGGGTCGATGTGGGGTCCAGGGCTATTCTTCATTTTTATAAATGACCTGGATGAGGGCTTAGAAGGGTGGGTTAGTAAATTTGCGGACAACATTACGGTCGGTGGAGTTGTGGACAGTGACGACGGATGTAGTAGGTTGCAGAGAGACATAGATAGGCTGCAGAGCTGGGCTGAGTGGTGGCAAATGGAGTTTAATGTGGACAAGTGTGAGGTGATATACTTTGGACGGAGTAATCGGAATGCAAAGTACTGGGCTAATGGTAAGATTCTTGGGAGTGCAGATGAGCAGAGAGATCTCGGTGCCCATGTACACAGATCCCTGAAAGTTGCCACCCAGATTGACAGGGTTGTTAAGAAGGAAAACAGTGTTTTGGCCTTTATTAATAAAGGGATTGAGTTCTGGAATCAGAAGGTTATGCTGCAGCTGTACAAAGATCTGGTACGGCCACATTTAAAGTATTGTCAACAGTTCTGGTCACCGCATTATAAGAAGAATGTTGATGCTTTGGAAAGGCTGCAGAGGGAACTTTCTAGCATGTTGCCTGTTATGGAAGGAACGTATTACGAGGAAAGACTGAGGGCCTTGAGGCTGTCCTCGTTTGAGAGAAGACTGAAAGGTGATTTAATAGAGACATACAAGACAATCAGAGGTTTAGATAGGGTGGACAGGGAGAGTCTTTTTCCCAAGTTTGGGGATGGCAAACACGAGATTCACAACTTTAAAGTGAGGGGAAAAAGGTATAAGACAGATGTCAGAGGTAGTTTCTTTACTCAGAGAGCAGTTAGGGCATGGAATGCTTTGCCTGTAACGGTGGTAGATTCGGCAAGATTAAGTGCATTTAAGTCATCATTGGAGAGGCATATGGAAGTATATGGAATAGTGTAGATGGGATGGGCTTCAGATTAGTATGACAGGGCGGCGCAACATCGAGGGCCGAAGGGCCTGTACTGCGCTCTAATGTTCTATATGCTGCATATCCACATCAGCAACGTCATCGGCAATTGCCTGACGTTCAATCAGTTTAAAACAAGAACGGAGGGGGCGTCAGGAAAACGGAAGGGGAATAGTGGTTTGTGAGAGTTAACGACATGCCTCGTGGAGCCAGGTTCAATGTAGATACTGACTATCGGCTTTCCTGTTTACATTGGTATACTGATCACTACGGATCAATTACCCAATATTGTCTGCCCTTTGTGTGTATTTCTTTGTACATTTCACCTCGGCTCAGTGCTCCGGGGGACCACGCCTTTTTTAAATTTGGCACATTTTTCTCAGGTCGGTTTTGCAGCTTCATATTAAGGCCAACAATTTTAGGAACAGACAGACACCATTCAGACCATCAAGCCTCCTCCGCTATTGAATGGTTTCATGTCTGATCTGACAACCTTGAACTGCACTTTCTTGCCTTTCACCATAACGCTTGATGTCTTTGCTGTTTGAAGATCTGCCGATCTCAACCTCATTACACCTAATGACACTTCCTCAACAGTCTGCTACAAGAAAGTCCACTGATCCAGAACTGTCTGAGAGAATAAATGCTTCTTCGTCTCTATTTTAATGGTGGGATCCGCATTCTTATACGAAGTTAAAAATCGCACATCACCAGGTTATAGTCCAACAGGTTTAATGCAAGCAATAGCGTTTGGAGAGCAACTCCTTCATCAGGTGGCTGTGGAGTACACAGCGGTAAGGTACAGAATTTATAGCGAAAGGTTACAGTGTAATGTCACTGAAATTATACATTGGAAAAATACCTTGATTGCTTGTTAAGTCTTCCATCTGTTAGAATGACTATGTAAGGTTCATTTCTTTCTCATGTAAATCGAAAAACTTTCTTTTAACAGTTACATTCTCAGGTGGGCTTTACCAATTAGTGTCAGTACAGGTAATATGTTGAAGGTGTTAGTCCGGGTGTGCTGCGTCTATGCCATAATGTTTAGACTGACGCTAATCTAAAAAAAACAACACGCTGCAGGCAAGAATGATTTAAGACATGGTATATTGGTGAAGCTGAGCAGAGGCTACGACAACGGAATGGGCGCTGCACATCAATCAACAGACAGGTGTGCCCCTTCCCAGTTGGAGAACACTTCAGTGACCCAGGACATTCGACCTCGGATCTTTGGGTGACAATCCTCTAAGGCGGTCTTCGGAACAGGCAGCAGCTAAAAGTGCCCCCGCAGAGACTGATAGCTGAATTCGGTACCCATCGTCATTGGGTTCATGTCACAGTACAGGTGATCCCATTGCCCTATCCACAAACAGAGACCCTCCTACACACGAGTGCGCACGCGCGTGTGTACGCACACTCACACACACACACACACACACACACACACACACACACGCACACACACACACACACATACGTCTGTGGGGTGAATTTGTACTTGCACAGTTACATTGTACTTTGCTCAAAAACTGCATGAATCCATGTAAGTCTCTGGTAACACATTTTTATAAATTAGAATCATTCTAAACATTATGAGACAGACAGCAGCACATGGGGGCAGACACCAGTTGTTAAACTTCACCTGAGAATGAAACTTTAAAATAAAAAAGTTTTGCACTTTACATATGAAAGAAGTGAAGCTCACATGGTCATTCGAACAGATCGGAGACTGAGCAAACAATCAAGGTATTTTTCAATGTACAATTTCGTTTACGACACTATCCGAGTGAATCTCTCCTGCAACGTTCCCAGTGCGATCTCATCCCTGGGCAATTCTAGCACTGAGCCGAATGAACATACTTCTATTCTGTAACAGCATCGGGGGTAGCTCTGCAGCACTTCTTGCCTTCCGGTTTGGAGTCACGTGGACGCCAGACCAGATAAGGACGGTAGTTTCCTTCCCTCAAGGACGTCAGTGAAACACATGGGTTTTTCAGACAACGTATTCTTAATTCTAGGCATTTATTGCATTCACATACTATCATCATCGTGGTGTGGTGAGAATCCAACCCTTCTGCCCAGAATATTACCTGGCTTTGATGTGTTAACAATCCAGCAATAATACCACTAGGCTATCGCAGAAAGCCCTCATGGGGGATCTTTTCCAATAGAGTCTCTTTTCCCCAATTATTCCTTATGCTCTTTTATTGAGCCTCACACTCCAATAATATCTTGTCCATCTCAGTAAAAGCTGCTAAAAGAGAATTGATCTCACAGCCAAGGTATCCAAACGGATCAAATGATTTGAAGGTGCCAATGAAGAGATTGGGGCAACAGTGAGAGCAACGGCACAGACTGGATGGTACCAACGTGAAAGTGTATGTTAGATTGTGCAATGCCTCAGTCAAATGGGATGAGGGATGGAAAAGAGAGTTTGGGAGAGTGCGAGGGAGAGACATCTTCGAGAACTTTTGGGTTTAAATCCTGATACATGAAACGCAGAAATATCAGAGAGCAAAATTCGATGGAAAACAGATCATCACCTCGGAGAATATTGTCTTGTAAAAACGATTAATTTCTGACCGTGTTACACCAAAAGTAAAACTTTGAGAGAACTGACCGCCATGCTGTGGATTCGAGCTGAGGTCGCTGGAATCACAATGCTGAATGCGAACTACAAAACGGTTATAGCATTCCACAGACTACACTTATAAACTGCAACCAGTATGGTAGCAGAGGAAATGTCAGGAAGAATGTCCAACATCAGGACTTAGTGACAGGCATGTGAGAACGCAGAATGAACCGAATCTGTAACTTTAGTGACCCCAGAGACTGTGGAGAATCCATGAATGAGAGTACAGGAGAATGGGATTAACGAAACTCTCCAACCTCTTGGCAGAGTGCAGAATATTGTTGAAACGTATGCTTCAAAAGCATTATATTTGAATATCGGCTACTTCATCACTTTGCCCAAACAAGGCAGGACCAATTGCTGCATGCAATCACACATCATTCCAGTTCCAGACCCGGAATCAGAGAAACTGTGTGAAGCATGCACGAAGATCCAATTGGAAACTGGGATGGAATGACAGGAGAGAGGCGCATGTATTTCCGAGGTTGGGACAGCTTCTGGTCAAAAGCGGGGCGGAAGGGAATACTTGCCACCATTTATAATATTATGACCATCAACAGTACATGTTGCTGACACAGCCGATTGGCGCATCTAAAGTGTGTGGAGAGTTTAACTTTGGGGTGGCAAGGTTTGAAATTTCATTTTCGTATATGGATCATTGGTTTTGACATTGGCATCTGCATTTGTTCGCATCAGCTCAGAATCAGCTTCTTGTTCCCAATAAATACTGCAACCTGGAGAAGGTGGTGTTGTGGTTATATAATAAACTAGTCATCCTTAGGGACTCACACATGGAACTGGTAATGTTAAAGTTCGATGAATAAAACCTGGAATGAAAGCCTGATCTCAGGAACAGAGAACATGCCTTTAATTTCCTGCAATCCCATTCATACATGTCGCTTATACAGGGGGTGCTACCATCTTTACCCAATCCTGCCTACTTGTGTCTCCAGGACCTGAACAAAATAGCTGACACTTAATCCGAGAATGAAATCCGTGTGGGAAAGCAGGCCATTCAGCCCTTGCAGTCGACACTATCCCTCTGAAGCACATACTCTCAGACCCATACTCCATACCTATTCCATTCCCCTTCATTTCCCATGACTGATCCCAGTAACCTTCACACCTACAGACTGTGGGAGGAAACTCACACAAGCAAAGAGAGAATGTGCAAACTGCACACAGTCACACGAGACTGGGATCGAATCCATGTCTCTCGAGCAGCGAGGCAGCAGCGAATCAGGATGAACAACAAATGCTGTCCTGACCAGCGACATCCACACCCTGTGGGTGTATCAGGAAGAATAAAAACACATTCACAACATGGACAACGGGACTTACGTCTGCGTTGACATGATTTCAACCAATCGTTCATCCTGAGTAGACACAAAGACACCGATATCACAGAGAAACCAGGGCAATGCGGGATTCAATTACCTGCTGAAGTGGAAACTCATCTACTCAGTCAAACTGGGGACAGAATATTCAACAGTCCCGTGTATGGGAAGGGCTCAATGAGGAAAAGAACCTCCAGATTTACCGGCAAGATTACATATCCCAGAAGGAGATCAATTAAACTGTCAACGCTGCTGTTAATCCCAACCAGCTGCTAGTTTCATAGCGTCAAAGTCATAGACTCACACAGCATGAAAACAGGCCTTTCACTCCTACAAGCTCATACTGAACATAATGCCAAACTGAACGAGTCGCATCTGATGGCTCTTGGAACTGCTGAGGGTTAATAATGCCCTTGTGATATTATTACTGCATTGTTAATATGAATGTCCAGATATAATTCTGTGGGCACGGGTTCAAACCCTGGCATGGCAGATGCTGGAATTTTATTTAAACAAATACCTAGAGTCTAATAATGATGTTGAATCAGTAGATCTGGTTCATTAATGCCTGATATGGAAGGAAACTGCCTTACCTATCTGGTCTGGCTGGTATGTAATTCCAGATCTATAATATCGTGGTTGATTCTGATCTTCCCTCTGGGCAATAGATTATGTACTAGCCATGAATGAATAGCTTTTGTTAATCCCACTGATACTTTCCAATTCATTTATCGATCCAAATATCCTGTAAATATTGTAAATGCACTTTCATTCATCACTGCCTCAGGAGGTGAATTGCACACATAAACCATCCTCTGTTAAAAAAAAGCCTCTCATGTCTTATTTTAAATCCCTCTTTTCACTTTAAACAGTTGCCCTCTCGTGATGAAGTCCCGCTCCTTGGAGAAAAGACAGTTACAGTTAACTCCAGCCGAACTCTCAATAATTTATAAATTCTATCAGGTCGCCTTTCAAACTCCAGTGATCGAGTGAAAATATTCTCAGCTTATCCAGCCTTTCGTTACAACACAAACCTTCCCCACTCGCCATACGCTTGTATACCTGTTCTAAACCTACTCCAGCTGAATAATTTCCTTGCTATTACTGGGAGACAAGAACTGGACACGGTTTTCCAGAAGACGCATCACCCAATGTCCTATTCAACTTCAACATAATGTACCAACTCCTGCGCTCAAAGGACAGAGCAACGAAGGCAAGATGACATTTTTTTTAACTATTCTGTCTATATATGAAGCAAATTAAAAAGAATTATGTACTTGCATTCCTGGCCTCCGTGTTCCACAACACGATGCAATGCCGGTCATTAATTGTATAAGCACTACTAATATTTGATGTAGCAAAATGCAATACCTTCCATTTATGCTGATTGAACTTCATGTGACATTTTTCAGCCCAAAGACGCAATGGAGTAAGATCCTTCTGGAACCTTAGATCACCTTCTTTACAGTCTCCAATTCTGCTGTCCTCTGCAAGCTTACGAACCATGGCTTCTATGAGTTCTATTGTTTTCTCATACAGGTCTACGATTTTTACTTATTTGTCGTGGCCATCATTTAGCAGTTTGCAAATCAGGTAACAATTAGTTATGTTCTTAACCATGAGGAAGAAAGGCATAGACTGCAGGGAGATTGGAAACAATTGGCAAGAAAATGTGCTGAAGGGAATTCAATCCAGTGAAGTGGGTGAGAATGAATTTGAGGACTCACAATGAGAAAAGTGTGAATACTGAGTGGTTTAAAATAATAGAAGAGAAATTAGAGTAGACATTCACGAATGTTTGAAGGTGATTGGACAAGGGATCAAGTGGTCTCGATGTTCTTGACCGCAGGTGGGAATATAAAAGCCGGGAAACGATGCTGGAACTTGAGCAACGGCCTATTCAAAATCAATGGACAGGGGAATCAGATGGACGGAAGTGCGTACTCCAGGTGCTGGAAATCAGAATCAAGATTAGAGTGGTGCTGAAGAAGCACAGCAGGTCAGGCAGCATCCGAGTTTCAGAAAAAAATAACGTTTCGGGCAAACGCCCTTCATCAGGAATAAAGCTGGGAGCCTCGTGGGTGGAGCGATAAACGGGAGGACTGGGTCTGGGAAGAATTTAGCTGAGAGTGCAAGAGGTGGATAGAGATGGGTTAAAGGAGATAGGTCGGAGAAGAGGGTGGAGTGGATAGGTGGAAAGGAAGATAGACAAGTGGGACAGGTCAGTAGGATGGTGCCAAGTTAGAAATTTGGAACTCGGATAAGATAGCCGTGGGGAGATGAGAAAACTGGTGAAGACCACGTTGATGCCCTGGGGTTGAGGGTCCCGAAGTGGAATATCTGGCGTCTGGTGGTGAGGGAATGGTGGTGGAGGAGACCCAGGACCTGCATGTCCTTGGGAGAGTCGGGGACGTGGTAATTGATGTGTTTGGTCAGGGGGCGTTGGAGTTGAATTTTGCGGGTTCCCTGGAAATGTTCTCTGAAGCACTCTCCGAGAATGTGTCTGTTGGCCCCAACGTAGAGGAGACCGCATGGCGAGCAACAGATGCAATAAATGACATGTGGAGAAGTGCACACGGATATTTGATGGATGTGGAAGGCTCACTGGAGCCTTGGAAGAGGGAAGCCCTTGTGAGAGGGAAGATGTGGGTGCAGGTTTTGCAATTCCTGTGGTGGCAGGGGAAGGTGCCGTGAGGGGAGGGTGGGTTATTGGAAGGCGTGGACTTGACTAGGTAGTCGTGAAGGAAAGAGTCTTTGAGAAAAGTGGATAGGGGTGGGGAGGGAAATATAAATTTCCCTGTCACTGCAGGAATTGCAAAACCTGCACCCACATCTACCTCCTCACCTCTGTCCAAGGGTCTAATGGAGGCTTCCATAACCATCAAAGTTTCTACTGCACTTCCACACATGCCATTTCTTGTATACAGTCCTCCCGATGCGGTCTCCTCTAAATTGAAGACAGGAGATGTGTTCTCACACAACACTTCAGAGAATATCTCCAGGATACCCGCAAGAATCAACCCCAGTGCCCCATGGCCAAACATTTCAACTCCTCCTCCCACTCTGCCGAGGACATGAAGGTCCTGGGCCTCCTGTATCGCCACTGCCTCACGACCCGATGCCTGGAGGAAGAAAGCCTCATCATCTGCCTCGGGACGCTTCAACACCATGGTATCAATTTGGACTTCACCCGTTTCCTCATTTCCCCTCCCCCTACCTTACCCCAGTTCCCACCTTCCAGCTCAACCCCGTCCGCCTGACTTGCCCCACCTGTGCATCTTCATTCCCACCTATCCACTCCACCTACTTCTCTGACATTTCATATTCACCCCCCACCCGCATCCACTTACAGCACTCTCAGCTACCTTGTTCCCAGCCCCACCCCCTTCCCATTTATCTCTCCATCCCATGTGCTCCCAGTTTCATTCCTGATGAAGGTTTTTGACTGAAACGTCCATTTTTCCTGCTCCTCAAATGCTGCCGGACCTGCTGTACTTCTCCAACACCACTCTAATCTTGAGGGGAGACAGTTGATTGAGTGGATTTTCAGATATTTTCTATTGTTGACCACAGGCTGTGGATGAGAGCAGAACTTTAGCAACCAACAGGTCAGGGAACAGCTAAAGGACTGAGCACAAATCTGGTCACGGCATAAATCAACATTTTTCTTAAAATTGTAAGATAAAAGATGGAAGGTTGAAGTATGCAACTTTGCCCATCAAGGCCGTTTCACTAATGAGTTTTTCACTGATTCCTTTCCCAGTCAGGGTGCTATGGGCCTTGGAGGGGAACTTGAAAACGGTGGCGTTTTGTTGCATCTTCCAACCTTGTCCTTATAGTCAGTACAGCTGTTGAGCTTTGAAGGTTGTCAAAAATGCCCAAATGACTTACTCCAGTGCATCTTATAGTTGGTGAACTTTGCTGCAATTGTGCCTTAGCGGTGAAGGGAATGAATATTGCAGGTGTTGAAGAGGGTACATTCAAGTGACTGCATTGTCGTGGACGGTGTCCAGTTCCTTCAGTGTTATTGAAGTTACACCCATCTAGGCAAATGGAGAGAGTTATATTCCACGTCTCATTTGTGCCTTGCAAACGATGTAGGATTCACAGAACAATGAGTTGAGTTTATAATCAAAAAATGTCTCAAGAACATGTTATTGTTGTCAAAGTGTTTATGTAGCCAGTTTCTATAAGTTTTATCGCCCGAAATAATAGCTCTGTGGACGATTACACGGGGTAATTTGTTTACAGTAAAGTTATTGAATGTCAAAAAGATATGATTAAATTCTCATTTGTCAGAGTGATCATTACTCTATTTCGTCCTTGTGTGGACCAATCTGATTCCAGTCACTGTCTGATTTCAAGATCCAATTGCCGTCTGTGCTTGAAATTTCAACCGTTTCTTCGCATAAATGTCTCCACCTGCCTTAATAACATGTAAGGACGCTAAAGGGGACAGCAGAGATTAATGAACATGTTGTCAACACTGGAGGAAATGGAGCTTCGTGGAATGATTAGTTAGGCTGGGATTTTTCTCCTTGAAACAAAGGAGGGGGAGGGGAGCTCTATAATCACATAGTAACATTTATAAACGTTCAAGATTCATGGTATCTTGACAGGGTAGATACGGGCAGGTGGTTCACCCTCTGGTATGAGGAGAGCACCAGAGGACATGAACTCAGAATTAGATATGGCCTATTTAATTCAGAAATGAGGAGTAATTTCTTTGCTCAGGATCCAGTGAATCGGTGGAACTCCTTGCCGAAATTGTTGTTGAGGCTGAGTTGTTGTGTATTTTCAAACTGTGCCAGACAGATATTTAACCAGAAAGATGATGAAGTTTTGTCGTGGCAATGCTGGAGAATGGAGTTGAGGATTATCAGATCAGCCATGAGTTCGTTGAATGGTGGAGCAGACTCAATGGGCTGAATGGCCGTCTTCCATTCCTACATCATTTGGTCTAACGCCTTATTTTGTTGAAGCCTTTAGAATTATGAGTGGATGGAATGAAGTAATAGAAATGGTTTCTCAAACTGATCAGACAGATCAGGAACTAAGCTGATAATTTCATGACCAGGAAATGTGCTGTGACCTGGATACAACAAATGGCACTGGGCACGCCGAGGATGGGTATGTGCAGATGTTGTGATTGCTAAAGAAAATTGGTGGGTCTAATATTGTTGCCAACTTGGTGATCACGCTGGATGATTGATCGCGGTATGATTCACAGAGCAAAAGGTTGTGAAATAATGAAAAATTCGTTTCATTGGAAAAGTTTTCTGCGGTTCCAATTCAATTGACTGTTAAGAATACTGATCAGAACTTTGTGTGGAGTGTTACATTAAAATTCACAATCACACTGGATAAACTATTGCACCCGATCTCTCCTTATTTGTACCCCTTTCATTCGATGTAAATTCATAGAACGTCAAGATGGAATGAAAGGAGAAAAGAAACGTTTGCACTCCTTTTCATTATCCCAACGTAACTTACAACAGAATCAAGTTGCCTTATTTCGACTTTGATGAGGTTTCGATTTATCACAAATCTCCGGTGCAATGAAGGGCAAGAGCAAGATCGTCCACGTTAAATGTTGCATTCAATTTTGCTCCGAATTTATTTCAGCTTAAAGAAAATACTGATGAGAAAAACAGAAGGTTGAACTACAAAACAAGATGGCAGTTTTGATGCTCAGTTACTTTGGCAGATTTCAATGGGTATCAAATGAACCCAACATCATGGCGATCGTCCTCCCATCTTTAAGGCATGGGATTAAAGCAGGAAATCGATCTCCAAGAGACGGGTCACTTCCTATTCATTATGGAATAGCTGTCCTAGACAATAGACAAAATCTGCTCAGTTCCATTTATAATGCTTCATGTGGACTATTAATAGAAATCTTTCAAAACTATGAGGTTTTTTTTGCTGAATCTTACTCGGCTGCAGACGTTTCCGATATTCCTTTGCACCTGAAGTCGTCCAAATTAGATATTGTTTCCTCGCACATTCTAGCCCCTACACCCTCCTTTACACTTTTACCTGGCCACAGGCTATCTCTCACCTGGTGAAACTCACTGCTTCTGTGTCTCTAAATGTGCCTTTCCAAATATTTTGGAAACGGATTGTCTGAGTGACAGAAACTCTGCTCCCATTATGTCTTTGTCCTACATCAATGGTTTTGAAATCTTGACTTTCAGAAATTTATGAACTTGAAAGTGTGAATTTGTCACATATTTACTCTCTCCAAACCTCATATACTCTGGAAACCTTCCATTCGGTTTTCCTTGGTTTAGTTTCAAATTTTCCAAAACACAAATCAATAAAATTCCATCTCCACTAAATAGCATCAGCATCGTCTCCAATGTCTTAGCAGCCCAGTAAATGCTGGCAGTGTCCTCTCTGATAGAATCACAGATTCCCCCTACAATGCAGAAAGTACAGTTCAGCCAATCGAGTCTATAGGGAGACTCTGAACAGCATCTCAACCAGACCTAGCTCCTGTCTCAATCCCCGCAGCCCTCTGGCTTGTGATTTGAAATAAACCTGCTGGAATAAAACCTGGTATCGTGTGACTGCTGACCTTATCACCGCGTTACCCATGGCTAATTCACTTAACTTACTGAATTCACTCTCTGGACACATCAGCGCAATATAACATGGCCAATCCACCTAACCTATAGACTTAAGAGCAGTGTGAACCACCAATGTGTACTATCACATTGACCACTATCTGTATCATGTGTAACGGCTTTACACATTGGGAACTCCGCCTAGTGAAAGCAAGCTCCGCCCACCAACCCGAATTCAATGCATCCAAACGCGGTTCTACGCTGTACAACCTCAGTCGTTCTGCTGGAAATGTCTCTGCGCTCAGATCTGAATAGGTTTATTCTGTTTTCTTCCTCAGATTCCTGCTTTAAATAAACATATCAGTCAGGAACAACTCTATATAATGGTTTTCATTGCAACACAAACACAATGTGCAGTTTGCTGAAGTTACGTGTTTGCACTTTCACTTGAAGGAAAAAAAAACAAAACTTTAAAACAACTGATTGATGTGGGCTTCACAGAAGACTGGGAGACATAGAGGAATTATTGCCGTGACTCGGATTCGAGCCGAGGTTATTGCGACCACAAAGCAGAGTACTAACCACTATACGATCACAGCAACCCACAGACGAACACACTAAACGCGTGCAATAAGTACAGTGTCATAAGAAATGTTAGGCAGCGCACCAAATGCACAATATCAGTGCTAAGCGAACAGTTGCAGATATGTGGGAACTCAGAATGGGCTGGCGGTTTAACATCAGTTCCCCCAGTGGCTGTGGTGATTCCATCATTAATGTGTTGAAGGCTGAGATCAATAGATTTCTACAAAACATCAAAGATTCCGGGGACAGTGCAGCTTTTGTTACCTGCACATCCACCAATAACATTTATTTTATCCGTTACTCCCAGTGCAGTCTCTGGTACATTGGGGAGACTGGGCTTCTCCAAACAGACCACTTTAGGAAACATCTCCGGGACACCCGCACCAATCAACCACACCGCCCCGTGGCCCAACATTTCAACTCCCCCTCCCACTCTGCCGAGGACATGGAGGTCCTGGGCCTCCTTCACCGCCGCTCCCTCAGCACCAGACACCTGGAGGAAGAACGCCTCATCTTCCGCCTCGGTACACTTCAACCCCAGGGTATGAATGTGGACTTCAACATTTTCCTCATTTCCCCTTCCCCCACCTCACCCTAGTTCTATACTTCCAGCTCAGCACTGTCACCATGACTGGTCCGGACTTGTCCTCCCTGCCTATCTTCTATTGCACCTATCCATTCCACCCTCCCCCCAGACCAATCACCTTCATCCCCTCCCCCACTTAACTATTGTACTCTATGCTACTTTCTCCCCAGCCCTATCCTCCTCTCACTTATCTCTCCACCCTTCAGGCTCTCTGCCTGAATTCTTGATGAAAAGCTTTTGCCCGAAACGTCGATTTTACTGCTCCACGGATGCTGCCTGAACTGCTGTGCTCTTCCAGCACCACTAATCCAGAATCTGTTTTCCAGCATCTGCAGTCATTGTTTTTACCAAATTTTTGTTGAAATGTACACTTCAATAGCAATGCAGTTTAACATCGGTTACTTCACGAGTTTCCCCACACAAGGCAGTAACCAGTGCTGCCACATAGTCCCATTTCCCAGCCCCAGAATCAGAGGAACTGAGTGGCGCAGTCGCAAATAACCAACTTGATATCAAGATGGGAATGAGGTTGCAGAGATACTCGATGGCTCAAGTGACGCAACCGGAGAAAGCACAGTGTTTCTATGACGGTTTCGAGGCGTAAGCAATTCCGAGGTTGGGAGTGCTTCTGGTCAAAGGCGGGGCAGAATGGAAAAGTTGTTCCAGTTTATAATAACAGCAATCTACATTGCATCTAGCTAAGACAGCTGAGTGACATAACTGTAGCGTGGGCAGCTGGCTTGAAGTTTAATTTTGCTTCATTATCACCCAGTTCCCTGGAATGAGTTGCTTTCACCAGTTCTATTTCCAATTATTTGATATCTCCCTGCAGTCTGCGGCTTTCTTCCTCATGCTTAATTGCATGACTAACTGTTGTATGATCTGCACACTGTTAAATCACGGCCACTACAAGTAAATAGGAATCATTGATCTATATGAGAAAACAGTGGAACACACAGCAGGCATGCTTCGTAGGTTTGCAGGCGACGCCAGAATTGTTGCCAGTGAGGAAGATTATCTAAGTTTCAAAAGGATCTTAATCCAATGAGTCGTTGTACTGAAAAATGTAACATGGAGTTCAATCTGGATAAATGGAAGATATTGCATTTGTTACAACAAAAAGAATATGGCTTTGCGTCTGTTGGAGAGCATGGAAGCTAGGTGTGCAGGTACATAATTCCTTGTAATTTGCATTACCAATAGACAAGATGGTTCAAAGGCATTTAACATACTTCCCTTCATTGTTCAGTCCTTTGTGTATAGTAGTTGGGACGTTATGTTGAAGTTTTGCAGGACATTAATGAGGCGTCTTCTGGAATATTATGTCCAGTTCTGTTCGCCCATTTGTAGGAATGATATTATTCAGCTGGTGTAGGTTCACAAAAGGTATGCACGCTTGTTGCCTGTGGAAGGTTTGAGTTATAATGAAAGGCTGGATAGGCTGAGACTATTTTCAGATTCGAGATCGGGGTGCTGGAAAACCACATCAGGTAAGGCAGAATCCCAAGAGCAGGAAAATATTTGTTTTTCGCGCAAGTGTCCTTCACCAGGCTCTTCCCCGAAACGTCGATTCTCCTGCTCCTCAAATGCTGCCTGATCTGCTGTGTTTTCCCAGCACAACACTCCCGACCCTGATCTCTCATCTGCAGTTCTCACTTTCTCCTAGTCGAGAGTGTTTTCACTCTAGCTTAGGGGTTTGAACGGCGACCTGACAGAAGTTTATGAATTATTGAGAGACAAGTTTAGAGTTAACGATGGCGGCCTTTTCGCAGGAGGGGAATGTCAAGACGAGAGGGCATATGTTTAAGATGAAAAGAGAGATTTTTTTTAAAAAAGACATGTGCGGCATTTTTTGAGGGACGGTGTTTTACATGTGTAATTAACTTGCTGACGAAGGGATTGATGAGGGAATGTTTGCAGTATTTAATGGACAATTGATTCCAAACATGAATGGGAAAGTAGGATTTTAAAAATAAATGTATTCATGCCTAGTAGGTCAGTTATTTCCCAGAGCGCATTTAAGAGTCAACCACGGTATTATCCATCTGGAGTCTCCTGTGGGACAGAGCAGATGAATATGGCAGGTTGCTTCCCGAACTGGCATGAGTGAATCAGATGGGTTTTTCCAAACATCTTTTTCAGGTCATCACGAGACTCTTCAATTCCAGGTGCTTATTGAATTCAAACTCCACTATCTGCCATGCCAGGATCTGAACCCTTTGTCCCCAAAATATTATCTGGGCTTTGGATAAAAACACAGTAATAAAACTACAAGGGCATTATCACCACTCAGCGGGTACAGGAGGAGGCAGACGGGAATGGGTTAGTTTGGCAGTATGTTCAGCATGGATTGGTTGCACTGACAGGCCTGTTTTCATGCTGTATGACTCTGACTGACGCTATGGAGCAGGCAGCTGGTTGGGATTAACAGCCGCATTGACATCATAATCGAGCACCTGATGGGATATGTAATCCTGCTGGAGTCTCCGGAGGTTGGTTTGCTCAGTCATCCCTTCCCACACACGGGACTGGTGAACGGTCTCTCTCCAGTGTTACTGATTAAATGAGATTCCATTTCTATGGTTAATTAACTCCCTTCCAGCAGTTCCCACATTGCCCTGCTTTCTCTGTGGTATCAGTGTCCTTTTTTTCTACACAGGGTGAACGATCCTTTTAAATTGTGTCCACACAGATACAAATCCTGTTTTCCATGCTGTTTTCATTCTTCCTCATTCACCCACGGGGTGTGAGTATCACTGGTGACGACAACATGTATTCTTTGTCCCTCGTTCGTTGCTGTCTGGCTACACCACAAACCCGGATGTGATCCCAGCCTCGGGTGTCTGTCTGTGGGCAATCTACACATTCTCTTTGTGTTTGCGTTTTTATTTCTCCCTCTGACCAAAGATGTGCCATTTACAGGGATCAACAATGGGAAATGCAGGCTTATGGGACAGGGAATACCGTGGGGTCTGGTGGAATGCGCTTCGGCTGTACCGTGTGGACTGGAAGGTCCGATTAGACTGCTTCCCCACGCGGTGGAGATTCTTGAATTAAGGGTCAGCTCATGTTTTGTCTGGTCCTGGAGTCTCTCGTAGGCAGGACTGGGTGAAGATGGTTGAATCCCCTGCATAAGGGACATGAATGAATGGGATTGCAGGAAATTAAAGTCATGATCTCTGTTCCTGAGGTCAGGCTTGTATTTCATGTTTTATTTGTCGAACGTAAACATCAAAATTTCCGGTGTCCCAACCCCCAACGATGACTAGTTTAAAATATCACCGCCAGCAGCACCTTCTCCAGGTTGAAGTCTTGACTGTGTGGAAGAAACTGAGCTGATGCGAGCAAATGAAGCTGAAACCGCCAGTGTCGGAAACACAGATCCAAACAGCAAAATCATCTTTGCAGCAAAACCATTGCAAAGTTAAGGGTTCAACACGCTCCACTTGTGCCACTCAGCTGTCTTAGAAAGATGCTCCGGAAATCGCTATGATAGTGTAAACGGGGACAACCATTCCCTTGAGCAGGAGCACACACAACCGAGGAATTTCTTGCGCCCCTATACCATCACAGAAGGACAGGACGCTCACCTATTGCATCACTGGAACCAGAGAGTAACTCCGCGCGCACATTCCCATCCCCACTTCCGGTTGGATCTGGGCGGCTGTGCTGATGTTAAGCTAAAATGCTATTGAAGCATACATTTCAACAATATCCTGTACTGTCCCCCGAGTCTTTGATGTTTTGTCGAAATCGATCGATCTTATTGTCATTCAAGGGATCTCCACAGTCTCTGAGGACATCGAACTGAAAGATTCAGCTCATTCTCAGTTCCCACATATCTGTCACTGTTCGCTGAGTACTGATATTGTACATTTGCTGTTCTTCCGAACATTTCCTCTGCTAGTATACTTATTGCCGCTTGCAAGCATCCTGTTCAATGGTTGCTGTGATCGTGGTTGTCGGTATTTTGCATTGTGACCACAGCAACCTCGATTTGAAACCAAATCACGGCACGAATTGTTCTCTCCGTTGTCCTTTTTGTGACACATGCTAAGAAATTAATTGTTTTACCTTCAAAAACCGCTCTCTTACATCTCTGCGTGTCATATATCAGGGTTCAAACACGCCCGTTGTCAGAGATTCCGGTCCTTCCCATGATCATGAAACCTCCTTTCCGTCCCTCCCCCCATTTCTCTGAGGCAATGCACAATCTATCACTCTCTTTCACATTCATACTGTTCTGTCTGTGCTGCTGCTGCGGTCACTGTTGTTGGGTGAACGTGCCCCAATCCCACCATCGGGACCTTCAAACAAGTCGATCCATTTGGATCCCACGGTTGTGAAATCAATCCCCATGTAGCAGCTTTTACTGACAATGGCCAGAGACAATTGTAGCGTCAGGCTCATGGAAAATACCCAGGGCAGTTTTGGTGAAAAGACATTTTATTGTTCAAGATCAGCTTTGTGGCTTTTTGTGTTGGTCTTGTGGTAATTTCATAGGACTGATAATCCAGAGAGCGAGGGAATAGTCTGGGTACTCGGGCTTGAATCCCACAATGCCATGATCGTCAAATTTGGATTCAATAAATATCTGCATTGAAGAATCTAATGACTACTATATATCCAATTACAATGGTTGATAAAAAAAAATCTGTTTCATTGATGTTATTTCAGGATGGAATTTGCTATCCTTACTTGGTCTGGACTGCATGTGACTTCAGACTCATAGCAATATGGTTGAGTCCCAACTGCCCTTTGGGCAATTTGGAATGGGTAATAAACTCTGCCCAGCCAGAATCGCCATCATACTAATCCAGAAATTTAAAAAAACAAATGCTCATTCGCCTCAAGCAAGAGCGTTGTGTGCAGTCTTGCAAGTCACATTATAGCAGGGATGTGATCACACTGAGAACATTACAGGAGATATTTACCGGGATATTGTTTGGGCTGAAGAGTTTCAGTTGTGAAGAAAGACAGGACAGAGTGGAGTGTTTGTCGCAGTGTAAAGGAGATGTAGACAAGACATGATTGAGTTAGGGTACGGACAAGGTTGACTGAACGAGTTTGCCATTGATGCAGGGATCGATCAGCAGGGGCTAGAGATTTAAGGAGAAAGACAGAAAGGTTTGAGAAGATGTGTGCAAAAGCTTTATCAGCCAGCGGCGGGTTGGAATTTGGAATACACTGTCTGCATTGTTCAGAGCGACAGAAACCCTTATAGCCTGAACAAATATTCAGATGTGAACTTTTGATGCCAAGACAAATCAGGCTGTGGGGTAAGCATTCTGAAATAGGATTCAGTTCATTAGGCATTGTTTTTGACAAGTGTGGCCACAATTGGTGGAAGGGCCTCCTTTGACACTCTTGTCCTGGGTAGTATAATGGTTAATATCCCTGCTTGTCACAGGGCTCAATTCTCCACTGGGCACGATGTAAATATTTTTAAATTGTCGCTCCATTTCCAAGTGCGGGTATTGATATCTGTCCTTCCATTCTCGATGAGGCATGTCACAGGAAGGACAGTGCTGCCTGAATCAGTGGGGCAAAGGGCTGCAGCTCTCAGGGAGGCAGAGTGTCAGTGAAAGTGCAAACACGTGATCTCTGCAAACTGCTCCTTTTTACTGTGTTGGAATGAAAAGCATTTGACAGACTTGTTCCGAATGGAAGTGTTTATTGGCAGCAGGAAGGTGAGGAAGGCACAGCGTAAAAGCGTTCAAATATGAGTGCAGAAACATTTCCCGCAGCACGAATCAGATTGTAAAGCACAGAGTAGTGTTTCGATACATTGAATTTGGGTTGATTTGCTTTGATGAGGCTGAGTTACCAGGATATAAAGCCATTAAAAATGATACAGGTTTTGCTCACGATGATGGAACATTGGCTCAGTAATTCGCATTGCTTTTCGGTCTGAGGGTTATATTCATTGGCCAAGTTAAATTGCCCTCTCGTGTCCAGGGATTGAATTAAGTAAATTAAGTGAATTAGCCATGGATAACGCTGGGACAATGCCAGAAGCCACAGGACGCCAGGTTATAGCCCAACAGCTTTTTTTTTAATATCATAATGGGTAGGGTTGCCCCTTCTTCTGGTGAAATATAAAGAAATGGGGAGGGGAGCTAGGTCTGGGTGAGATGCTCTTCAGTGTGTCGACACCGGCTTGATTGACTGAAATGCTCTCTCTGCACTGTAGGATTCTGTGATTCTCTCGGAGAGGGTTATGAAGCTGTTTACTGGGGTGTAAAGCCATTAGAGACGATGCTGAGACGGGGTGTACTGAGGATGAGATTTTATTCACTTGTTGTCTTCGAAAATTTAGAACAGTTATCCCTGAACCAAGAAAGACTTAATTGGGGGGGTGGGGGGTTCATGTTATGAGATGTTTGGACAGAGTAAATAGGCGGAAAATTCCATATTTCAATTGAGTAAACGTCTAGACGTCAGACATTCAAACCCTTTGATAAAACCTTTGAAGGACAAGGAAATGATGAGAGCAGAATCGCTGTTACTCCGAGAATCTGTTTTTCAAAATATTTGGAAAGGCACATTTGGTGACATACAAGGAAAAAAATTCATAAGGAGAGAGACAGCGTGTGGCTCGGTAAAGGTGTAGGGGTGTGGTGTAGTCGGTCGGAAGTTGCGGGGAAACAATGTCTAAGTGGGTTGACTTTAAATGTAAAGAATTTCGTGAACGTGTGCAGCTGAATATGAATCGATTCCAAAACCACTGGATTTCGAAAGATTTGGCATAATATTCTACCTGAAGCATTGTGAATGGAACTGAGTGGATTTTTCTTATTGTGAAGGGAAGATATGAATAGGAAGTGACCAGTTGCTTGGAGAGCGACTTCCTCCTTTAATCACATGCGTTAAGGATGTGAGGACAAATACCATGATGTTTGGTCCATTTAATACTCGGTGAAATCTGCCAAAGCAACGAGCAACAAAACTGGTTGATTTTCTTTTGCACTTTAACCCTCTGATTTTCTAAGCAGTATTTTCCGAAAGCTGAAATAAAGTCTGAGCAAATTTGAATACAACATTAATCGTTCCAATGAGATAAATCTAATTCACTTGTGATTATTACAATGAACATTGTGAGGTTGCAGCAAAATTAAAATGAAACGAACAAAACAGTGTTTCTTGCGATTTAATCCAATTCAGGTTCAGCCATATGAGAAAGGCCATTGAGCCACAACATCGCCTTTATTTCCCTCTCCATGGCTGCTTCTTCACGTGAAAGAGAATGTGACTGAAGAAATTATGAGTCAAATGTAGATGTGATTATGAGGGAAAATTCTTGTTCTCTGTTTCATTCCGACACAGTTCTGACTCATAATGTATCACTGACAGCTATTCATTCTGACGAACATGGCGATTTGTTGGCATTTGCTGTTATTATAATTCTGGTGCAAGCAGAATCACAATGGTGTGGATTTGATTCCGCTCTGCAAATTTCTCATCCTTCACTTTCACCACATATAACCTGATGAGGTGACATGTCACCACTCTACAAAATGTGCTGAGAAGACTGAATGATTGTGGTGGTGGGTTATTACACCACTGTGCTCCGCATTCACGAGTTCGAGTCGCACTCTGGTTGCTAACTTCACAAACCGCTCCAGCAGTTTTTATTGGCACCTCACACGTCTGGTATAGAATGGATAGAGAATCTTGTTCTTGACCTTCACTGCACGGGAGATTCACGAATAATCGGCAACACGTTAAAGTCGAAATGAAGAGTGAGAGCAGTCATTCTATTCAATTGCAGATTAACTTAGTGTAATGAGAAAGAACACATTTTTCTTTCCGCCCCACATTCCATCTAGTCTTTCTATGAATTTGTATCGAAAGAATGAGAAACAAATAACAATAGATCGGGAGCACAAGTTTATCCAGTGGGGGGGGGGGGGGGGGGTGGGGGGGGCGGCGCATGAGTATCTTAACCTAACACTTCACACAATGATCTGATCAGTAATTCAAACAGTGACTCGGAATTGGAACCACAGAAAACTTCTGCAATGAAGCGAACTTTTCATTCTTTCACAAATTTCTGCTGTGTGTGAATCATACAGCGATCCATCATCCAGCGTGATCACTGACTTGCCAATTGTGTAAGGTCTACCAATTTTCTTCAGCTTTCACAACTTCTGTACACAGCCACCTGTGCTGTGCCCAGTGTCATTTGTTATCCCCAGGTGACAGTACATTTCATCTTCCTGAGATTATGAGCCTTGTTCCTGATCTGTCTGATCTGTTTAATAAACCTTTTCTATCACTTCATCCCATCTCCCCACAATTCTGAACTTACTAATAAAATATGGCATTTGACAAAATGTTAAACAAGTGGAAGTTTGCCATTCAGCCCATGGAGTCTGCCCCACCATTCAACGAACTCATGATTGATCTGATCATCTTTAACTCCTTTCTGCCCACTTACCTCGTCAAATTTTCAACATCTTTCTGTTTAACTATCTGGCACAGTTTGAAAACACCCAACAACACTGATGGCACAGATTGTTTGGCCGCTGAGCAAAGAGATGACTCCACATTTCTGAATTAAATGGGCAATATCTAATTCTGAGATTATGTCCTCTGGTGCTCTCCTCACAGCATGGGGCAAACCATCTGCCCGTATCTACCCTGTCAAGATTCCACGAATATTGAACGTTTATGATTCGTGTTAAATGATTGTAGAGCACCCCTCCACCTCCTTTGTTTCGAGGAGAATAATCCCAGCCGAACCAATCATTCCACGAAGGTCTATTTTATACAGAGTTGGCAACATCCTCGTAAATCTCTGCTGTCCCCTGCAGCGTCCTTACATATTCTTAAGACAGTTGGAGAAATTTCGGTGATGAAATGGGTAGGAATTTCGGCCGCAGACCAAATACAGCAATGATAAATCTGACAAATCAGAATCTAATCATATTCGATTGTCATTTGATGGCTTCATTGTAGCTGAATTCCTCCGTGTAATCGTCCTGACAGCTAGTGTTTAGGAGAAATGGAACCTGATCGCGCATAAAAGAAGTTGATGACAAAAATATGTCCGTCAGTCGACTTTGTTTGATTATTAACTCAACCCTTGTCTCCGTGAAGCCTACATCGTCCACAACGCACAAATTAGATGTTGAACAGAACTCTCTCCATTTGCCTAGGTGGGTGCCGCTGAAATACCACTGAAGGAACTGGAAACCCTCCACGACAATACAGTCACTTACTGTACATTGTTCAATGTCTGAATATTTATTCACTTCACTGCTGAGGCACAATTGCAGCAGAGTGCACCACCTAGAATATTCACTGAAGTAAGTCACACAGGCTTTGTTGACAGAACCTTCAAAGCTCAAAGACTGTACCGACTATAATGACAAGGTTGAAGATGCACTGAAACGTCACCATTTATGAATTACCCTCCAAGGCACATACTGGCATGACTTGGAGAGGAAGCAGTGATAAATTCATTGAGTGGTGAAGCGGTCTTGATGGGCAAAGAGTTATACTCGAGCCCTCCACATTTTATTTTACAATTTTGAAAAATGTTGATTATCGCATTGACCAGACTTGTGCTCATTCCATCAGTTGTTTCCAAAATTGGCGTTTGCTAAAGATCGAATATCATTCTCAGACTGTGGTCAACAAAGAGCCTCTCGTACAACTGATCTCCCTGCCCAACAATCTTCAGAGATCTGTGAATATCTACTACAAAATCTCTTTGGTCCTGTACATCGCTCAGAATCCTCACTGCTATTGTTTCAACTCTCCAAATTCATTACCACTTACTGGTTTGGATTCAATTCCATTCGCCGTTTTTCCTTTCCACCTGATTGATACATCCCTGCGATCCCTGATATTATTCATCACAGTCACCAAGACGACCAATTGTTGCATCGTCTGTAAACATCTAAACGTGACTCCTACAACTCTGTTTGAATTATTGATCTAAATCAGGAAACAGTGGTACTCCACTGGAAACAGGCATCCAAGCATTGTTCAATGCTGGATGGGATGAACACCTGCAATAACAGCAGAATCGGACCCTTGCTATCATTTGTAAACCTGATTGCAACTCTGCAGGTTGGTCTCCTGACTGATTCCTTCTCACATAGGGGAGTGGTGAATGACCTGCCCACATTGTGACTGAGGAAGTGAGTTTACATTTCAGCGGGCAATTAAATCCCTTCCTACAGACCCCGTCCCCATGGACCTGACTTCATGGAGGCGTGGGTATTCTTGTGTCTATTTAGTTTGGATAATCAGCTGAATTTGAGACCACGCTGAGACGATTCCCAATTTTCCCGGTCATCCATGTATCTTTTTTATCCTTCCTTATTCTCCCCAGGAGTGTGACCATGTATCTTTTTTATCCTTCCTTATTCTCCCCAGGAGTGTGACCATCATAGTCTGAACAGCATTTGTTGTTCAACCTTAACTCTCCTTGAACTGAGTCAGAGGGAATGTATGGCTGAACCATACTATTGTGGGTCTGGAGTTATATGTTGGCAGGTCTCTTTAAGGACGGCAGATTTCCCTTTTGAAGGGACATGAATGAATGGGTTTTCAGCAAATTAAAACTTTTTGTCACTCTTCCTCTCAGCGGGTTTATATTCCAGATTTTATTCATCGAATCTAATTACCAGCAGCTGCAATGCTCCAGTCTCCAAGGGTTGCTCGCCCAAATATCGCCATTATATTTACAGATGACACGAAGATTGGTGGAGTAGCAGAAAGCAGAGGGGACTGTCAAAGAATGAAGGAGAATATAGATAGGGCAGTTGAGCGGAGAAGAGGCAGATGGAGTTGAATCCAGGCAAATGTGAGTTGATGCATTTTGGGAAGTCTAATTCCTGGACAGATGCATGTGTAGGAAGAGTGCAGAGGGATGCTTTTGAATTGGGTGATAGGTTTAGACAATGGATTTGGATCAGCTCAGGCTTCGACATCCAAAGGGCGTGTTCCTGGGCTGTAAATTTTCTCTGTTCTTTGTTCTTCTTTGTTCACTACTCTGTCAACTTCATGCTACATTGCTGCATCTCAGAGAATGATATTGTCAATTCTAATTTTCACAGAGGGAATGAGAATATGACATGTGGCTGTGTCGGAATTAAAGTGATGTACGCTGGTCTGGAGTGTTTATTGGGAGCAAGCGGCTGATGTGGAGATGATGTGATCAAAAACAGCTCTTAATGTCGAAGTAACAAAACATAGCATTGTTAAAGGAAAATTTCAGAGAATGCTTTCAATTAATCGATCTCTCGCTGAAGGCTCCAGCACGCTTCAGCTGATCCAATCTGTATTGCGGGTTAATGCTGGTGTTGTATCCTAATACAACAATTATGTTCTTCGTTCCCGCCTTTGACCAGGAGCACTCCCAGCTTTGGCATTTCTTTCGCCTCGGTGCCATCATAGAAGAACCAGGTGCTCATCTTCAAGCCAATCAATCCATTTCGATACTATGGTTGTGAGATCAATTCTCATGTAACAGCTTTTACCACTTGGACCAGAGATTATTCGAACATCAGGCTATGGAAAAGGACACAGGGCAGCACTGAGGAAAAGAAAATTTATTCGAAAATATTTCTGTCTGTGGACTTCTACATCATTTATTCCACTTGCTCATTTAGCTCTGTCTTGTCTATTGTGTGCAGTTATGCAATTCGTATTATAGAACGGATATGATAGCACTGGAAATGATGCAGGAGAGATTTAACAGGATATTGTCTGGGTAGAAGAGTTTCAGTTGTGAAGAGAAATTGGACAGACTGGAGGCGTTTTTCTTAGAGTCGAAGAGATTGAGAGGAAACATGATTGAAATGCAAAAAATAATCAGGAATATGGATGGCATAGACTGAAATCAATGTTTTTCTTTGATGGTGAGATCGATCACGGGGGGAGGGGCAGGGTGGCATAGATTTAAGTATAGAGGAGGAAAGGTTTGAGTGAATGTTCAGACAAATGTCTTGAAACAGCCGTGGGTTGAAATCTGGAACTCATTGCATGCAAAGGTTGCAGAGGCAGAAATCCTCAAAACTTTCAGATGTTTTCCGATGTGAATTTGTGATGCCAAGACATACAAGGCTATAGGCCAAGTAATTTTAAAAAGTGTTCCGATAGTTAAGCGAATGTTAATTTCCAGTATTAACACATAGGCTTATTTTTGCATAGAATTCCTGGGTAGTACCACCGCCTGTCACTGCGTGAAGTCGGGTTCAATTTGCGTCCAGGACAGGCGCTTGCATATTGGGAGGGCTCAGTGGGTAGAACTGCACCATTCAGCGTCAGAAATCCGCCTTTGATTCAAGTCTTGTGTGACTGACTGTGTGGAATTTGCACACTCCTGCTCTCTCTCTCTCTCTCTCTCTCCCGTGTGAGTTTTCTCTGGCTGCTCCGATTCCTTCCCACAATGCAAATGTGTGCAATTCAGGTAAATGGCAAACAAAATCTGAATGCACTGTAAGTGCTGTAAATAAGAGACAAAATTCAGAATTGCAGGTTGGGGAAAACAGAATGACCATTTCGGGTCAACAGACCCTTCATAGGACCTGATTTTAATTCTCAATGTTAATTATGATTTCTCTCCACTGATGCTGCCTGACTCGCTGAGCTTTTGGAGTAATTTCTATTTTTGTAGGTGCACCATAAATGCTGGTTTAGAAAGATAGAGTGGAGAGTGTGAATCTCTTCCATGGCACAGTGCAGACTCAACTGGCCACATGGTTTCTTTATGCACTGTGTCTAATTCCACTAACTCTGAATCTATAAGTTTTTGTCCTTTTTTTAGTCTTTGGTTTTCACATCTCTCCTGTCATGTGAATTGCAGAGCAGGACAATCGACGGTTCGGACATAAGCCACCAAGAAAACTTTACCACCTGACGCCTGGAAGATGAACGCCTCATATTCTGCCTTGGTACCCTGCAACCACACGGGATAAATGTGGATTTCGGTGGCTTCCTCATTTCCCCTCCCCCACATTATCACAGTCTGAAACATCCAACTCAGCACCACCCTTCGGACCTATTCATCTCTACCCCTCTGACTTATCACCTTCTCCCCTCCTCCATCCACCATTTGCTTTCCCAGCTACCTTGCACCCAAGCCCAACCCCCTCCCAATTATCTCTCAGTCCCCACCCTCAAGCCTCATTCCTGATGAAAGATTTAAACGTCGATTCTCCCACTCCATGGATGCTGCCTGACCTGCTGTACTTTTCCAGCACGACACTATTGCCATGGCGAAGATAGACAAGCTCAGTTCAGGCTCTTTATCTGGGAGCGGAGAAAGCTAAGTGAGGAAGTGATTAAGGTGCACATTAAGGGGATCGGTACGTGTGATAGGAATGAACTTCTTATGGGAAGAGTTAACATCCAGGGGTTTCTGTTAAACGCAAGGGAGAGAGGATGTTCAGATGAGATATAGGAAGAAAGTTTTCACTCTGAGAGTATTGTAAAATTGGAAGTCACTGTTTGAACGTGTGGTAAAGCTATGAGTCATCAAAACATTTCAGGAGTATTTAGCCGAATACTTGAGAAGCGAGAGCACTCTTGAATAAGGAGCAGTTAGGGAAAGTGGGGTGAAGATGTCTGATGAAAGATCGCAACACTGCACAGAAAATACAGAGCATGAAAGCATGGGAAGGTTAAAGGCTTGGAAACGACTGGCAAACTGTTACAAGGGGTCTCCAGAATGCTACATTCGTCAAAAGGTCACTGTGGCAGGATGGGATAAGAACAGTGGAATGCTCCTACACCAATTAGCAGAGTCAGACTGAGGCTGAAAGGTTACTATGGCAGACTGAGATAATAACAATTAATAAAGTCAGCCTTGCCTACTAAATATTATCATGGCAGTTTGGGAAACGTCGTGACAGTACATACTTAGGACATGAATTAAAATAATTAATTGATAATAGAGTCAGCCTGCTTGAGACACTTGTCGCAGGATATGGCATTAAATATCGAATTAGTAGTTAGTAGAGTCAGCTTGGGACAGGAAAACATTGTGATAGATGGGGTAGCTAAATATCTAATCATGACAGGTTAGTCTGGGATGGAGGTTCGTTGTAGCACAGGTGGCAGTAGAATACTTAATAGTTACAGTAGAATAAATTAGGAAAAACAATAGTGGCAGAAGTAGAACGATAATGGGAATTAGCACCATTGGTTTATTGTATACCTGGAGTGAGGTAATTCTGACTAACACAGTTGGCATTCTGATAAGCTAACAAGACATGATTAAAGACAAAGGTATAAAGTGATGGAGTTTAATTCAGATGCATGTGAGGTGCTGAATTTTGGGAAAGCAAATCTCATCAGGACTTATACACTTATTGGAAAGTCCCTAGGGAGTGTTGCTGAACCAAAAGACCTTGGAGTGGAGGTTCATAGCTCCTTGAAAGTGGAGTCGCAGGTAGATAAGATAGTGAAGAAGGCATTTGGTATGCTTTCCTTTTTAGGTCAGAGTCTTGAGTGCAGGTGTTGGGAGGGCATGTTGCGGCTGGACAGGCCATTGCTTAGGCCACTGTTGCAATATTGCGTGCAATTCTGGTGTCCTTCCGATCGGAAAGATGCTGTGAAACTTGTAAGGGTTCAGAAAAGATTCACAAGGATGTTGTCAGGGTTGGAGGATTTGAGCTATAGGGAGAGGCTGAACAGGCTGGGGCTGTTTTCCCTGGAGCTTCGGAAGCTGAAGGGTGACCTCATAGAGATTTACAAAATTATGAGGTGCACGGAAAGGATAAATAGACAAAATATTTTCCCTGAGGTTCGGGCAGTCCAGAACTAGAGGGCATAGGTTTAGTGTGAGAGGGTTAAGATATGAAAGACACCTAATGGGCAAACTTTTCACACAGAGGGTGGTACGTGAATGGAATGAGCTGCCAGAGGATGTGGTGGAGGCTTGTACAATTGCAACATTTGAGAGGCATGTGTCCAGGAAGGGTTTGGAGGAATATGGTCCGGGTGATTGCAGGTGGGACTAGACTGGTAGGGATATCTGGTCAGCATGGACAAGTTGGACAGCAGTGTCTGTTTTGATGCTGCACATCTCAATGACTCTATGACTCTATGCCATGGACCCTGAGGTTCGTGCGAGTCGAAATTTTGTTTTCTGAATGTCACTGTTTTTGTTTGCCAATAAAAGATCTCCTTGAAAAACTCCCCATCTCCTGGTGATTGTCGACATCTTCTCGATGACAACCGCAACTTTGGGTGCAGTAAAATTGTGGCGAGTGCAGCTCTGTGGCGCAATGGAAAGCGTGTTAGATTTCTACAAATTTGGGAACTTTGCAATTCAATGTTTGTGGGTTGAACCGCACTAGAATTGGAGTTAAATTCAGTTTTCAGCTGAAACGTTGAGTGTTTTGCTGATTCATCGCCAATTCCTATCGTCTGGAGTTCTCATCCCTGCTACTGACCACAGGAAATTCATTCCCTACTTGGTTGTGAGTTTTTACAGAATCATATCGTTTGAATAATGATCAGATCAGAATCAGATGCTCATCGGCAAAACCTGCAAATTTCGTGCAGAAACCCACTGTGCAACGTGTTCTTGGATGTCCGAATGGTGAAGATTATTGACGGATGCAATATGTATCATGTTACCTGTATGAACAGAAATTTTCGATTGCTTAAATGTCTTTATCGCATTGTATGACAGGTTGTTGTGGATGAGCTGGGCAAAGACATTGACATGTTTGGTCAGCCATGATCATATCAAACGGCGGATAGACAGTGAGAGAATTAATCCCACGCTGTTGGTCTCATTTTTCTCACAAACCAGTTAGTCAACGAACTGAGCTAACCGACTTTCATTCAATGCAGAGCTAAACCAAACAGATCAGTGCATTTGAATTATATAATATTTCATGTAGAATGAGCTGCTGCACCTTCCAACCCCATTAGCTCTTCTTACACTTAACATTTTCAATTGCAGGTGTTATGCAATTTCTTTCCTATGAATGTTAACCACTTCCAGAGTGTTTCCCTTTTGCACCCCCATCCAGGCAGCCCAGAATCACTGTCGCTGTTTAATTCACTCCTTGTGTGCCTGCACGCGCTTTTCGAATATTCTGGAATCAGCTCCTAAAATGTTTTTATTTCTGAAAATTCATCTCCGAATGCAATAACTCTCAGAATATAAAATGCCTGACCAAAATTATTTCCCGTGCCCTGTTGGGTTTGAAGTTCTAACGTCTAGTTTCCACTCACTGAAACGAGGAAACTTCCCTCATATTTACTCTTAAGATCTTCACATCAGCTGGATAACCTCTATTCGGACACAACAAAGTCTCTCCTGATTTCTCCCGCATTATTCTTTATCTATGCCATCATCCCATTAAACCCCCTCTTTTCTTTTCTGGTGGCTTTATCTCCCAGTAAACCTCATTTCCTTCATTTCAAACGACATGGTATCATGGGCGTGTCATTCCTAACGTCTTTGTATTTCAGTAAACGGTGCCCGTGTCATTATTCATGTCCTTCTATCCCTGCAAATTTCCACCTGAGAAAGGATGCTGGGTCGAATTCAATGCATGAAAACTCACCACTAAGCTGTGCAATCTTATTACCGAAACAGGAAAGGTGGAAACAATTTCAATTACAGCTGCAACAGAATCGGGTCAAATCGCAGTCACATGCTTGACTGTTGTTCTTATAGTTATTTCTTCTCTACGTGGGCTGAAGTTACATAGTGAGGGATCAATTACTATTGCCAGACATACATAAGGGGGCGTATGAAATGCTGAAGTTGTGAGCTCAGAACAGGTTTTTATTGACATAGACCATTCACTGTTCGAACATCAGTCTTAGGAATTAGACAGAGAGCGATTTTGAGCAAAATTTGAGCAGGGACGTTTACGCCATAACGTAATACCAAATTATGTGGTTACTTTGTTGTTTACCTCATTTGTGTGTTTTGCCTCATTGAGGATTTTGAAGTTATCCTCTCTATACAAAAGTCTCGTGCTTTTGCACCATTATACAAAAGATGCAGTACAATAACACCCAACGCTGTTTCAGTCTACTTGTACCGATATTGACCCCTGGAAACAGCACTATGCACTCACCTCGAGTCTGGAAAATAATTTGTTACATTCCCATTCTTATGGCCCTTTTCATTACATCGGCTTCTGTTCTTCACAGAACCCGATTCAGCAGATCTTGTCACTGAGTCATTACTTTGTATGTGTTCAGATCATGTGAGCAGAATATCACAGTCCATAACCCAGAAGTCAGACCATACTCAGGGAACCATACTCTGCTCTAGATCATTTCATGACCACCAGGAAGAAATATCTGTGATCTTCAAAATTTACTCACCTGTTTTTCAGAAGCAAGATAAACAATTCCAGGTTTCTGCTTTTGTTGTCACACCGACAAGGTTGTAATTGCTGGAACAAATTGAGACTGTCCGCTCTTCCAGATCAATTTTCTCCCCAGGAAGTGTTAAGATGATGGTCTAAATGGGATTCTTCTAAAAAGAAGAATCTTTTTATCGATTGTTTTCTGGTTTAGGGCCGACCAGGCTCCCGCTGGGCCTCGATGCTAGCGCTGATCACAGCAGTTTCCTGCAGACGTCAGAGTTTTTGCAGCAAGTACCTTCAAGGATGACATCAAAAGATATTTGCTGTTACTGTATGATATTCTACCAATAGAGACAGCTCTATCAATGGAGGCAGCTCAGTCCGCTGGGATGGGATAATTTCTGCACTGTGTCCTGCGGATCAGATACAATGCATTTTATCATTCAGATCATACAGACTGAGAGTGCTCGAAAAGGCAAAGCGAGATTTCCCCACAGGAGTTTATTGTAGGTGGAACAATACCAGTGGCACTACCCTAACCGAGGAAAGAACAGTCTCAGAAGTCCATTTGGCAAGTTTACTTTTCAGACTCTGCTCACCATGCTCCACGAGCCCTGCAGCCTGTGGGCAATAAGCACAATGAAGTTGGTGGTGAATCCCAAAATGAAAGTATAATTCTTCATTAATATGTCCAATAAAATGGAGGTGGGGGGGGGGCATTGTCAGAAGGTAGACAATATCAAATACCAAAGCAGGCTATAATCTCCTTGAGTAAAATATTTACAACAGTTTGAGCAGTAGCGTTGGAAGTGGGGTCAGCTTCAACCCATGAAGGAAAAGAAAATCAACAATGACCAAAACATACTTATAGTCGTGACACCTTTGCAACTCGATGAAGTCTTTAAACATCTTTTGCAGTTGGCATTAGGTGGTTAGAGGTCGACTCACCCTTGTCAGAGAACATAGAACAGTGAAAGGACAGCACAGAACAGGCCCTTTCACCCACGATGTTTAATCCTAATGTAAAATATTGTAACAACCTACACACCCCTCAATTCACTGCTATCCATGTGCAAGTCTAGAAGTTGCTGAAATGTCCCCAATAACTCTGCTTCCACCACTACCACTGGTAACGTATTCCATGCATTCACAGCTCTCTGTGTTAAAATAAAAACTGCTTCTGACATCGCCTTTATACCTTCCTCCTAATATCTTCAAACTATGAGTTCTCATACCAGTCAATCTTGTCTTGGGGAAAATACTCTAGCTATTGACTCTATCTATTCCTCTCATTATTTTGTACACCTCTATCAGGTCTCCTCTCTTCCTCCTTCTCTCCAGAGAGATATCCGAGCCTATTCAACATTTTGTTTCGTAAGCCAAGCCCTCCAGTTCAAGCAGAATCCTGGTAAACCTTCTTTGCAGCCCCTCCCAAGCCTCTGTATCTTTCCTACATTAGGGCGACCAGAACTGGGCACAATATTTCAAGTATTGCTTCACCAGGGACTTGTAGAGCTGCAGCAAATCCTCACTGTGCATAAACTGTTTCCCCCCATTGATGAAAGCCAAAACTCCATATGCTTTCTTAACAACCTTATCCACTTGTATTGCAACTTTGAGGGATCTATGTACTTGCACATCCAAATCCCTCTGTTCCTCCACACTGCCTTAAATCCTATCTTTAATCCTATATTCAGCATTCGAGCTCCACCTTCCAACATGCATCATTTCGCATTTATCCAGGTTGAACACAATCTGTCATTTCTCAGCCCAGCTCTCCATTCTGTCTATGTCACGCTGCAGCCTGCAGTAGCCATTTATACGATCACTGACACCTCCAAACTTTATGTCATCTGCAAATTTACTAACCCTCCCCTCAACCTACTCATCCAAGTCATTTTAAAAAACTACAAAAATCAGAGGCCCATGTACAGAACCCTGGGAGACCCCACTCAACACTGTCGTCTAGGCAGAATACGTTCCATCTACAGCCACCCTCTGCCTTCTGTCAGCCAGTCAATTCTGTGTATATCTGTTTAATGCCTGGAAGCAGAGTGTTGATGGAGGGTTGTCTGTTTATGTCTGATTAATGGTCGGTGAGAGGGGGGTGGTGAAGGGTTGTGTGTGTTTTTTCTGTATATATCTGCTTAATGACAGGAGACAGACTGGTGGTGGTCGAAAGTTGTGTGTGTCTATTTATGTGCATATCTGCTCAATGGAAGGATAACAGGGCAGTGGTGGAGGGTTGTGTGTGTGTGTTTCTGTGTATATCTGTTTAATGGCACGAGATAGGGTTGTCCCGGAGGGGTGTGCCTGTGATTCTGTGTATGTCTATTTAAGGGCTGGAGACAGGGTGGTGGTGTGTGTGTTTCTGTGTATATCTGTTCAGTGGCAGGAGACAAGGTGGTCATGAAGAGTTGTGTGTGTGTTCCTGCATATATCTGCTCAATGGCAGGAGGCATGTTGTTCATGGATTTTTGTGCTTGTGTGTGTGTTTCTGCGTGAATCTATTTAATTGTAGGAGATAGGGTGATGGTGGAGGATTGTGTTTGCATGTGCGTTTTTGTGTATATCTGTTTAAGGGCAGTAGGCAGGGTGTTCGTAGAAGTTTGTGTGTGTATATTTCCGTGTATAACTGCTTGATGAGAGGAGATATGGTGGTCAAGGAGGTTTGACTGAGTGTGCGTGTGTGTTTCTGTGCATATGTGCTGAATGGCACGAGACAATTTGGTGTGTGTATGCTATTGTGTATATCTGTCCAATGGCAGGAGGCAGGGTGTTCATGGAGTGTTGTGCATGTGGGTGTTTCTGCGTATATCCTTTATAATGGCAGGAGACAGGGTGGTGGTGGAGGATATGTGTCTGTGTTTCCGTGTCTAAGTGTTTATTGGTAGGAGACACTTTGGTGGTGGAGGTTTGTGTGTGTGTGTGTTTCTGTGCATATCTGTAAAATGGCAGGAGACAGGGTGGTGGTGGTGGAGGGGTACGTGTGTGTTTCTGTGTATATCTGTTTAATACCAGGAGACAGAGTGTTGTTGGAGGGTTGTCTGTTTGTTTGTTTTTTTCTGTGTCTGTCTGTTTAATGCTGGTGTTAGGGTGGTGGTGCAGGGAAGTGTATGTTTTTTCTGTAAGTATCTGCTTAATAACGGGAGACCGACTGGTGGTGGTGGAGGGTTGTGTGTGTCTGTTTCTTTGTATATCTGATTAATTGCAGGAAACAGTGTGGCGGTGGAGCGTTCTGTATGTATGTGTGTTTCTGTGTATATCTGTTTAAGGGCAGGCGACAGGGTGATGGGAGAGGGACGTGTGCGTGTTTCTGTGGATATCTGTTTTATGGGCTGGAGAGAGTGTGGTAGTGGAGGGTTGTGCGTGTGCGTTTCTGTGTATGTCTGATGAACGGCAGGAAACGGGGTGGTGGTCAAGAGATGTGTATATGTGTATGTTTGTGTGTTTGTGTATATACCTGCTTAAAGGCAGGAGACAGGTGGTAGTGGAGAGTTTCGTGTCTGTATTCCTGTATCTATGTGCTTACTGGCAGGAGACAGGGTGGTGGTGGAAGGTTGTGTATGCATGTGCGTTTTATCCGTTTAAGGTCAGTAAGCAGGGTGTTCATAGAAAATAGAATATAGATCATTATGGTGCAGGACAGGCCCTTCGGCCCTCAATGTTGCTCCGACCTGTCATTCCAATCTGAAGCCTATCTAACCCACATTATTCCATTTACGTCCATATGCTTGTCCAATGACGACATAAATTTACTTAAAGTTGGCGAATCTACTACCATTGAAGGCAAAGCATTCCATACCCTTACTACTCTCTGAGTGAAGAAACTACCTCTGACATCTGTCCTATATCTGTCACCTCTCAATTTAAATCGATGCCCCTCGTTCTCGCCGTCAACATACTTGGAAAAAACTCTCCCTGTCCACCCTATCTAATTCTCTGATTATCTTATATGCCGCTATTGAGTCATGTCTCAAACTTCTCTCCAACGAAAACAGTCTCAAGTCCCTCAGACTTTCCTCAGACGACCTTCTCTCCATACCAGGCAACATCCTAGTAAATCTCTTCTGCACTCTTTCCAAAGCATACTTCGTATACTTCTTATATTGCGGTGACCAGAACTGTACACAATACTCCAAGTGCGGCCGCACCAGAGTTTTGTACAGATGTAGCATAACCTCATGGTTTCAGAACTTGATCCCTATATTAATGCCTTCCTAACAACACAGTCAACCTGGGTGGCAACTTTCAAGGATCTGTGTACCTGGACACCGAGATCTCTCTGCTCATCTACACTACAAAGAATCTTATCATAAGCCCAGTGCTTTGAATTGCTGTTCCTCCGACCAAAGTGCATCACCTCTCACCTGTCCACATTAAACTCCATTTGCCACCTCTCAGCCCAGCTCTGCAGCTTATCTATGTCTCTCTGTAACCTACAACATCTTTCGTCACTATCCACAACTCCACCGACCTTAATGTTGTCTGCAAATTTACTAACCCACCCTTCTCCTGCCTCATCCAGGTCGTTTATAAAAATGATGAACAGCAGTGGACCCAACACCAACCCTTGCGGCACATCACTAGCAACTGAACTCCAGATGAACATTTCCCATCAACCACCACCCTCTGTCTTCTTTCAGCAAGTCAATTACTGATCCAACCTGCTATATCTCCTACAATCCCATTCCTCCGCATTTTGAACGATAGCCTACTGTGGAGAACCTTATCAAATGCGTTGCTGATATCAATTTTCACCACATCATCGAGTTTACTCTCATCTACCTGTTTGGACACTTTCTCAAAGAACTCAATACGGTTTGTGAGGCACGACATAACCTTCACAAAACCGTGCTGACTCTCCATTATCAAATTATTATTATCTAGATGATTGTAAATCCTATCTGTTATAACCTTTTCCAACACTTTACCAATAACTGAAGTAAGGCTCACTGGTGTATAATTATCAGGGTTGTCTCCACTCCCCTGCTTGAACAGGGGAACCACATTTGCTCTCCTCCAGTCTTCTCGCACTATTCCTGTAGACAATGACGATTTAAAGATCAATGCCAAAGGCCCGGCAACGTCCTCCCTTGCTTCCCAGAGGATCCCAGGCTAAATCCCATCCAGCCCAGTGGACTTATCTATTTTCACACTCTGCAGGATTTCTAATACCTCTTCATTGTGAACCTCAATCCCACCGAGTCTAGCAGCCTGTATCTCAGTCTTCTCCTCGACAACATTGTCGATTTCTAGAGTGAATACTGTCGAAAAATATTCATTTAGTACTTTCTCTATCTCCTCCGACTCTTCACACAACTTCTCATTAATATCCTTGATTGCCCCTAATTCTACTCTTGTCATTCTTTTATTCCTTAAATACCTATAGAAAGCTTTATGGTTTACCCTGATCCTATCGTCCAACAACTTCTCATGTCTCCTCCTGACTCTTCTGAGCTCTCTCTTTAGGTCTTTCCTGGCTACCTTGTAACCCTCAAGTGCCCTAACTCAACACTCACATCTCATCCGACCGTAAGCCTCCCTCTTCCTCTTGACCAGAGATTCTACTTCCTTCGTAAACCACGGCTCCTGCGCTCTACAGCTTCCTCCCTGCCTGACAGGAACATTTTTATCTAGGACTCTCAGGAGCGTTTCCTTGAATAAGCTCCACATTTCTAATGTGCCCATTCCCTGCAGGTTCCTTCCCCATCGTATACTTCCTAAATCTTGCCTAATCGCATCGTAACTGGCGTTCCCTCAGCTGTAAATTTCGTGGAAGTTGTGTGTGTGTGCATTTCCATGTATAACTGTTTGATGACAGGAGACAGGGTTGTCGAGGAGATTTGAATGAGTGAGTGTGTGTTTCCATGTATATGTGCTTACTGGCACGAGACAGTTTGATGTGTGTGTTTTTTGTGTATATCTGTCCAATGACAGGAGGCAGGGTGTTCATGGAGTTTTGTATGTGCTTGTGTGTGCGTGTGTGTGTATGTTTGTGAGTTTCTGCATACATCTTTTTCATGGCAGGAAACAGGGTGGTGGTTGAGGGATGTGTGTGTGTTTGTGTGTATATCTGCTTAAAGACAGGAGACAGGGTGGTGGTGGAGGGTTGTGCATTGGGTTCAGTGTCTACCTGTTTAAGGTCAGGAGGCAATATGGTCATATTGGGTTGAGTGCATGTGTGTCAATGTGTATATATATTTAAGGGCTAGAGACAGGGTGGGAGTGGAGTGTGCTGTGTGTGTGCTTCTGTGTATAACTATTAAATGGCAGGTGGCATGTTGGTGTGGAGGGTTGTGTGTGTGTGCTTCTGCGTATATATGCTAAATGGCAGGTGACATGATTGTGTGTGAGTGTTTCTCTGTATACCTGCTCAATGGCAGGAGACAGGATTGTCATGGAGGGTTGTGTGTGTTTCTGCGTATCTCTATTCAATGTCAGGAGACAGTGGTGTTGAAGGGTAGAGTGCCTGTGTTTCTGTGTCTGCGTGCTTAGTGGCAGGTAACAGGGTGGTGGAGGATTGTGTATGTTTCTGTGTATACCTGTTTAAAGTCAGTAGACAGGGTGTTCGTGGAAGGTTGTATGTGTGTTTCTGTGTATATCTGTTTAATTGCAGGAGACGTGGTTGTGCTTGAGGGTTGTGCATGCGTTTCTGCGTATATCTGCTTAATGGCAGGCAACAAGATGTTGGTCGGGGGTTTTGTGTGTTTTTGTGTGTTGGTGTTGCTGTGTGTATGTGTTTGATGGCATAAAACAATGTGGTGGCTAACAGTTGTGTGTTTGTGCATTTATACGTATATCTGTTTAATCGCAGGGGACAGGGTTGTGGTGGAGGGTTGTGTGTGTGTGTTTCTGTGCATGTCTGTTTAATGGCAGGAGACAGGGTGATGGTGTCGAGATTAGTTTGTGTTTCTGTTTATATCGGTTTAATCGCCAGAGAGAGTGTGATGGTGGAGGGTTGTGTCTGTGTGTGTTTATGTGTATGTCTGATGAACGGCAGCAAACGGGGTGGTGGTGGAGGGTTCTGTATATGTGTGTGTTTCTGTGTATATCTGTTTCAGGGCAGGAGACATGAGGGTGGTCGAGGGTTGTGTGTGTGTACTTTTGTATATATCTGCTAAATGGCAGCAGAACAGGGTGGTGGTGGACGGACGTGTGTGTGTTTGTGGGTATATCTGTTTAATGTCAGCAGACAGGGTGGCGGTCGAGGATTATGTGTGTGTGTTTTTCTATGTATATCTGTTTAGTGGCAGGAGAAATGGTTGTGGTTCAATTGTAGAGTGCGTGTTTGAATGTATATCCACTTAGTGGCAGGAAATAAGGTTGTGGTGGAGGACTGTGTGTGTGTTTCTGCATGTATCTATTTAATGGCTGCTGACAGGGAGGTAGTGGGGGGTTTGTGTGTTTCTATATATATATATTGAATTGCAGGAGACAGGCTGGCAATGGACGGTTGTGCGTGTGCTTCTGTGTATATCTGTTTTAGGGCAGGAGACAGGGTGATGGTTGAGGGTTGTGTGTGTGTATTTCTGTGTATATCTGCTCAATGGCACGAGAACAGTGTGGTGGTGGAGGGTTTCGTGTGTGTGTGTGTGTGTGTGTGTTTCTGTGTATATCAGTTTAATGCCAGGAGACAGAGTGTTGGTGTAGGGTTGTCTGTGAGTTTTTTTTTGTGCCAGTCTCTTTAATGGTAGTTGATAAGGTGGTGGTGCAGGGTTGTGTGCGTTTTTCTGTATATATCTGCTTAATGACAGGAGACAGACTGGTGTTCGTGGAGGGTTGTGTGCATGTGTGTTTCTGTGTATATCTGTTTAATGGCAGGAGACAGGGTGATGGTTGAGGGTTGTGTGTGTGTATTTCTGTGTATATCTGCTCAATGGCACGAGAACAGTGTGGTGGTGGAGGGTTGTGTGTGTGTGTTTGTGTGTGTTTCTGTGTATATCAGTTTAATGCCAGGAGACAGAGTGTTGGTGTAGGGTTGTGTGTGCGTTTTTTTGTGCCAGTCTCTTTAATGGTAGTTGATAAGGTGGTGGTGCAGGGTTGTGTGCGTTTTTCTGTATATATCTGCTTAATGACAGGATACAGACTGGTGTTCGTGGAGAGTTGTGTGCATGTGTGTTTCTGTGTATATCTGTTTAATGCCAGGAGACAGGGTGGTGCTGAAGATATGCGTGTATGTTTCTGTGTACATCTGTTTAGTTGCAGGAGACAGTGTGTTGGTGGAGGATGGTGTGTGTGTGTTTCTGTGTATATATGCTTAATTTCAGGAGACAGGGTGGTGGTGGAGGGATTTGTATATGTGTTACTGTATAAATCTGTTTATGGGTAGGAGATGGGGTGTCATGGAGGTTTGTGTATGTGTGTGTGTTTCTGTGTATATCTGTTTAAGGACTGGTGACAGGGTGGTGGTGGAGGGTTGCGTGTGTATTTCTGTATATCTCTGCTTAATAATAGGAGAACAAGGTGGTGTTGGAGGATTGTGTGTGTGTGTTTCTGTGTATATTTATTTAAGGGCAGGAGACAGGGTGGTGATGGAGGATTGTGTGTGTGTGTTTCTGTGCATATCTGATTAATGGCAGGAAACAGGGTGGTGATGGAGGATTGTGTGTGTATTTCTGTGTGCACCTGTTTAATAGCAGGAGACAGGGTGTTCGTTGAGTGTTGTGTGCGTGTGTTTCTGTATACATCTATTTAAGGGCTGCAGACAGGGTGGTGGTGGAGGGTAGTGTGCGTGCGTGTTTAATGACAGGAGACAGTGGTGGAGGAGGAACTTGTGTGTGTTTCTGTGTTTAAATGCTTAATGACAGGAGACAGGGTGGTGCTGGAAATATGTGTGTATGTTTCTGTATGTATCGGTTTAATTGCAGGACATGGTGGTGGAGGAGGCTGGTGTGTGTGTGTTTCTGCGTAAATCTATTTATAGGCAAGACACAGTGTGGTAGTGGAGGGTAGAATGTCTGTGTTTCTGTGTCTATGTGCTTACTTGCAGGAGACAGGATGGCGGTGGAGGGTTGTGTATGTATGAGTGTTTCTTTGTATATCTGTTTAATGGCAGGAGACAGGGTGGTGACCGAGAGTTGTGAGTGTTTGTTCCTGTGTATATCTTTTTAATGGCAGGAGACAGGGTGGTGGCCAAGAGTTGCGTGTGTTTGTTTCTGTGTATATCTGTTTAATGGCAGGAGACAGGGAGTTGGTCGAGGGTTGTGTGTGTGCATTTTTGTGAATATCCACTCAATGGCAGGAGACAGGGTGGTGATGGAGGGATGTGTGTGTGTTTCTGTCTATATCTGTTTAATGGCAGGAGACGGGGTGGTCGTAGAGGGTTGTGCATGTGTGTGTTTCTGTGTATATCTATTTAATTGCTGTGGACAGGGTGGTGGTGGAGAGATGTGTCTGTGTTTCAGTGCATATCTGTTTAATGACAGGAGACAAGGTGGTGGTAGGGCGATGTATGGGTCTGTGTTTCTGTGTATATCCGTTTAATGGCAAGAGACAAGGTGGTGGTGGAGGGGGTATGTGCGTGTTTCTGAGTATGTCTGTTTAATTGCAGGAGACAGGGTGTTGGTAGAACGTGGTGTATGCGTGTTTCTCTGTATATCTGAAAAATCGTAGGAGACAGGGTGGTGATGGAAGTTTGTGTGTGTTTGTGTTCCTGTGTATATCTGTTTAATGAAAGGAGACATGGTGGTGGTGGAGGGTTGCTGTATGTTTCTGTAAATTTCTGTTTAATATCAGCAGACAGCGTGGTGGTGGAGGATGGTGAGTGTGTGTTTCTGTGTATACCTGCTCAATGACAGGAGACAAATTGGGTGTCAAGGATTGTGTGTGCGTGTGTGTGTGTGTTCCTGTGTATGTCTGTTTAGTTGCAGGAGACAGCGTGGAGATGAAGGATTGTGTGTGTGTTTCTGTGTATGTCTATTTAATGGCAAGAGACAGGGGGATGGTGTCGAGATGTGTGTGTGTTTCTTTTTATACCTGTTTAATTGTCGGTGAGTGTGGGATGGTAGACCATTGTGTGTGTGAGTGTTTGTGCGTGTGTTTCTGTGTAGATCTGTGTAATGGCAGGAGACAGTGTGGTCGTGAATGATTGTGTGTGTGTGTGTGTTTCTGTTATATTTGTTTAATGGCAGGAGACAGAAAGGTGTTTTAGAGATTTGTGTGTGTTTCTGTGTATAATATGCTTATTGTTCGGAGGCAAAGTGTTGGTGCAGGGTTGTGTGTTTCTGTGTATATCTGCTTGATATCGTGAGACAACGTGGCGGTGGAGACTTGTGTTTTGTGTTTTAGTGTATATCTGATTAGTGGCAAGAAACAGGGTTTTGGTGGAGAGTTGTGTGTGTTTCTGTGTATATCTACTTAATGGAAGGGGACAGTGTGATGATGGAGGGTTGTGTGTGTTTCTGCATATATCTGCTTATTGGCAAGAGACAGGGTAGTGGTGGAAGGTTGTGTGCTGGTGTTTCTGTCAATAACAGTTTAATAACAGGAGACAGGTATTGGTGCAGGTTGGTGTGCATGTTTTTTATGCATTTTACGTGAACCGTACAATTTGCTGCAGAGAAATTCACACATGGACTCGAGCCACATTGATAATAACTGAGTTGGAAACGTTTTGGAACTGAGTTGGAAGAGGGTCTTTTCTTTAACGTTTTCAAGATGTCAATTACGCTGAACAGCAACGCGTTATTGGAAACAGAAAGGTGAAAGGAAGAATGGCTTCAACTTTCAGTGCTGAATACTACTGAGCCGCAGGAGGGGAGACTGCGGCTTGTTTCTGTAGTGTAGCGGTCATCACGTTCGCTTGAAGCGCGGAACGTCCCGAGTTCGAAAGTGGGCAGAAGTTGCTTTGTTCTACAACGGCAACAAAGCAAGAATCCGAATTGCAATAATGTCAAGCAGCTGATGGTAATTTGACCCGATCATATATTCTCACGCACTCAGAGATACATTTGTAGCTGAATCCAGTCTGAGAAGATAGACTCAGCTTACCAGCGATTTTTGTCTGGATTGATGGGCTGTCATTATCTGCTGAGGAATTGATATTGTAGACGGGCACATCCCAGCAGCTGTGCGAGTCGGAGAGGGATCATCGAAATGGGGCGCTGGGCGCGTTGGTTGTGTGGCCGAGCGGTCTAAGGCAAATGATTCAGACTCCAAGTCTCGGCAGAGGCGTGGGTTCGAATCCCACCGCTGCTATTTCCTCTGAACAGCTCCATCGGCACAGCTTGTGAAAAAGCTGTTTCGATACCTGCTACATTTCTGTTTAAAACACAATAAAAATGGGTTTGCTTCCCGGGGAATTGACTGCGGTGTGGGAAAGTGCCGAATTTTCCAAAGTGTCTGTGCTGTCGTGATCGTGTTCACCTCCCGCGGGGAAAATCGCAAGCAGCTCGACTGTTGCTTTCTGTTCCAGGCAAGTTGAACTTTTACTGGAACCAAATGGAGACTGTTATTTCATCGCTGGTGCGAAACAGAGTCCTACGGTGACTCGACTCGCCGTCATTCGGTTTTCTGGCCAATGAGAAAATCGTTCCAATCTATTTCGATGTCATATGTTATTGAATTTCTCCCACTTTCTTCATTTCCGTCCTGGAGACATCGGAAGAGAAAGGTAATCTAATCGAGACTGCGATTGGTGAAATTCACTTTTTATGGCACATTCTTATTATGTTCTTTCTTTGTCGCTTTGCAGCATTGTCTGGGAAGTGGTGGTGCACTCAGGCTCCAGTATGTTGGAAAGAGTAGTTTGGAATTGCCCTATTGTTAGTTGTCTGATGACTTTATGGCTCATGCCCCCGGACTGTCTCACATTTAGCATTCATGCTCGCTGTGTCTGAAAATGCATTTGGTTTTCCAGTTTTGTTTGTGTTCCGTGTTAAATGCTTTCTATTTTGCGATTCGCTCAATACATTACGAATTAACAGGGTTTCTGAGGTAACTTCCAGCTGCAAAAATGCTCAACTGAGAATCTGGGAAACTTTAACGGAGTATGGTCAGTCTGAGCAAAAGTAAGGATGTCGTTCGTTTCTGCAGTGTTTCACAATACTACCTTTCCCGTGAGCAGTCGAACAGACTAAATGATTTTGCGACGGTAAGCTCCGCAAAAACGTAATTCTTTAAAGCAGGTGTGAGCAACACAACGTTATTGGGGTACACCACGTGGAAACAGATACTTCGGTGTATCACGTCCATGCTCAGCACATAGCCAAATTTAAACAAGTCCCCATTCAACAACGAGCTCATGGAAACAGAAAGGTGAAAGGTAGAATGGCTTCAGGTTTCAGTGATGCCACTGAGCCCCAGCAGGGACGGCAGATGCCTGTTCCTGTAGTGTAGTGGTCATCACGTTCGCCTCACGCGCGAAAGGTCCCCAGTTCGAAACTGGGCAGAAACAGCTTTGTCCTTCGACTGCAGCCTTTTTTCATGGACAAGAACTGAGCTTACTTGCTTGCTTTCCCATCTGCAAACCTGCCTTCGAGTTTGCTTAAACAAATCTGCTCTCGTAGTGAAATGCAATGCAGTTCCATTTACTAACAGTGCAAAGCATTGTAAAGTTTTTCTCCAACCTGGTTCTGATCATATGCAATTCTGTTTGAGAGTGTAGTTACCCCCTTCTGATCCTTCCACGAAAAGCATTACCGCATTTGCATTCCTTGCGCAGCGGCCCGGTTCAAAGATAGGGAAGAAGCCGATGCGCTGGTGTCACAATGCACCACGGATTCCTGAACTAATCTGTCTGTCAAATGTATCCCAAAGTCGTCTCTGAAAGACCTCATTTGGAAGGTGTCTGTCGTTATTCAACGTGCGAGAATTGGCACCAGAGATCCTGAATCATGTTTTGGAGCAGTTCGCAGGTTGGTGGCTTATTCAATCAGCAACAGCAATGAAAGAAATTACACTCTCAGAGGAACCTCTGGACCTGTGCTTTCATAGCGTCGCTAGTATTAAGGTGCGCCCCGAGATCTAAGCCACGTTGGAACTGAAACGGAGGAATCGACAGAGAGACTACAGAATGACATCGCATCCATTTGGTTTTCTTGAAATCACTGACGAGCAGGAAAATGTAAACGGGAGGGCGACTGGGGAAGTGTGGCAGTTGCAGCTCTGGTGAAACTCCTTCTTTGTGATTCACTCAGCAACCAGACACGTGAAGGTGAATCAGGCGTGAGAGCTCTTCACATCGTGAACAAAAAGCAATCAAGGGCAGTCAGCACCTCTTCCGGAGTGGGGGTGGGGTGAGGTAATTACCTTTTGACTTCTGTTACTATGTTGAGAAACTGCCTTTTAGATTGAGGTGAAAAGAAACTGCATTTCTAAAAAGCACCATGGAATTTGTTAAACTCTATTGAGACGCTTCTCATCGATTCCCACACAGGTTTCCGACTCAGTTGTATCCATGAGGCTCATGTCCAGGTGTGAACATCTCTGCAGCAAATTGCACGGTGAAGGTAAAAGGCAAGGAAAGTGGCATCTCGAACCGGCCCCGAGGTCAGACCTTCCTCACGATGCAATCTGTCGTTCTCGGATTGGAATGCGACCTCCGGTTTTAGGGTGGAACTTTCTTTGGGAACCTTATTCTGCAAGACAGACACAGTGACTGAAACTATGCTGCACGTATGATTTGGGACACGGCCTGCTCAGCTTTGTGCATTTTCCCTGTAGTCCGGTGTGTTTCATGTTCCGTGTAAACGTGAAAGTTGTCCTGTTTCGAGCAATGGGTGAAATCATTTAGCAAAGCAAGAATCCGAATTGCAGTCATGTCAAGCAGCTGATGGTAATTTGACCCAATCATAACCGATCCTATATTCTCACGCACTCACAGATACATTTGTAGCTGAATCCAGTCTGAGAAGATAGACTCAGCTTACCAGTGATTTTTGTCTGTATTGATGGGCTGTCATTATCTGCTGAGAAATTGATATTGTAGACGGGCACATCCGAGCTGCTGTGCGAGTCGGTGAGGGATCATCGAACCCTTTTCACGTGGGTTTGCATCTGTTGTTATGCAGGAGCACAATTGGAATTGCAAGAAAATAGCGTGGCGGGCGTGTTGGTAGTGTGGCCGAGCGGTCTAAGGCGCTGGATTAAGGCTCCAGTCTCAACAGAGGCGTGGGTTGGAATCCCTCCGCTGCCATTTCCTCTGAACAGCTCCATCGGCACCGCTTGTTAAAATGCTGTTTCGATCCCTGCGGCATTTCTGCTTAAAACAGAAGAAAAATGGGTTTGCTTCCCGGGGAATTGACTGCGGTGTGGGAAAGTGCCGAATTTTCCAAAGTGCCTGTTCTGTCGTGATCGTGTTCGCCTCCCGCGGGGAAAATCGCAAGCAGCTCTACTGTTGCTTTCAGTTCCAGGCAAGTTGAGCTTTTACTGGAACCGAATGGAGACTGTTATTTCATCGCTGTTGCGAAACAGAGTCCTACCGTGACTCGACTCGCCGTCATTCGGTTTTCTGGCCAATGAGAAAATCGTTCCAATCTATTTCGATGTCATATGTTATTGAATTTCTCCCACTTTCTTCATTTCCGTCCTGGAGACATCGGAAGGGAAAGGTAATCTAATCGAGACTGCGATTGGTGAAATTCACTTTTTATGGCCCATTCTTATTATGTTCTTTCTTTGTCGCTTTGCAGCATTGTCTGGGAAGTGGTGGTGCACTCAGGCTCCAGTATGTTTGAAAGAGTAGTTTGGAAATGCCCCGTTGTTAGTTGTGTGATTACTTTATGGCTCATGCCCCCGGACTGTCTCACATTTAGCATTCATGCTCGCTGTGTCTGAAAATGCATTTGGTTTTCCAGTTTTGTTTGTGTTTCGTGTTAAATGTTTTCTGTTTTGCGATTCGCTCAATACATTACGAATTAACAGGGTTTCTGAGGTAACTTCCAGCTGCAAAAATCCTCAACTGAGAATCTGGGAAACTTTCACGGAGTATGGTCAGTCGGAGCATAAGTAAGGATGTCGTTCGTTTCTGCAGTGTTTAACAATACTACCTTTCCCGTGAGCAGTCGAACAGACTAAATGATTTTGCGACGGTAAGCTCCGCAAAAACGTAATTCTTTAAAGCAGGTGTGAGCAACACAACGTTATTGGGGTACACCACGTGGAAACAGATACTTCGGTGTATCACGTCCATGCTCAGCACATAGCCAAATTTAAACAAGTCCCCATTCAACAATGAGCTCATGGAAACAGAAAGGTGAAAGGTGGAATGGCTTCAGGTTACAGTGATGCCACTGAGCCGCAGCAGGGACGGCAGAGGCCTGTTTCTGTAGTGTAGTGGTCATCACGTTCGCCTCACACGCGAAAGGGTCCCCAGTTCGAAACTGGGCAGAAACTGCTTTGTTCTTCAACTGCAGCCTTTTACATGGACAAGAACGGATCTGACTTGCTTGCTTTCCCATCTGCAAACCTGCCTTCGAGTTTGCTTAAACAAATCTGCTCTCGTCGTGAAATGCAATGCAGTTCCATTTACTAACAGTGCAAAGCATTGTAAAGTTTTTCTCCTACCTGGTTCTGATCATATGCCGTTCTGTTTGAGAGTGTAGTTACCCCCTTCTGATCCTTCCACGAAAAGCATTACCGCATTTGCATTCCTTGCGCAGGCGGCCCGGTTCAAAGATAGGGAAGAAGCTGATGCGCTGGTGTCACAATGCACCACGGATTCCTGAACTAATCTGTCCGTCAAATGTATCCCAAAGTCGTCTCTGAAAGACCTCATTTGGAAGGTGTCTGTCGTTATTCAACGTGCGAGAATTGGCACCAGAGGTCCTGAATCATGTTTTGGAGCAGTTCGCAGGTTGGTGGCTCATTCAATCAGCAACAGCAATGAAAGAAATTACACTCTCAGAGGAACCTCTGGACCTGTGCTTTCATAGCGTCGCTAGTATTAAGGTGCGCCCCGAGATCTAAGCCACGTTGGAACTGAAACGGAGGAATCGACAGAGAGACTACAGAATGACATCGCATCCATTTGGTTTTCTTGAAATCACTGACGAGCAGGAAAATGTAAACGGGAGGGCGACTGGGGAAGTGTGGCAGTTATTCAACGTGCGAGAATTGGCACCAGAGATCCTGAATCATGTTTTGGAGCAGTTCGCACGTTGGTGGCTCATTCAAACAGCAACAGCAATGAACGAAATTACACTCTCAGAGGGACCTTTGGACTTTCACCAGAGCTGCAACTTCCTCACCTCCCCACTCGCCCTCGCCGTTTACATTTTCCTGCTCGTCAGTGATTTAAAGAAATCCAAATGGATGCGATGTCATTCTAGCCTGTTTGTAGATTCCTCCGTTTCCGTTCCAACATGTCTTATATCTCGGCCTGCACCGTAATACTCGTGACGCCACGAAAGCACCCCTGCTACCTCAATGCTATAACAGGCCATTTGTTTGAATAAAATGATCCTCCAAAGAGTAACCCACCCAAACACTTTTTCCGATCATATTTCTTCACATTTACTGCTGACTAACACACATATCCCTGAACACGATGTGCGATTTAGCATGGCCAGCTCACCTAACCTGCACATGTTTGGATTGTGGGAGGACACGACAGCAAAGTCACATCGATTTGGGGAGAACGTGCAAAGTCCCCACAGTCACCCGAGGAGAGAATCAAACCAATGTCCCTGGCAATGTGAGACAGCATTGCTAACCACTGAGGTACCATGTAATCTTATGCAATAAGTAAAATCAGTGAAAGATAAGAAAAAAACAAGTTTCAAATGAACACTCTCCGGCATTGTCAAAGCATGTCAATCTTGCATTCAACACGAATAGGTGTATGGAAATCAATAAAAAAACAAAATCCCGGCAATTCACGAATAAACAATAATTAAAAGTTTAATTTGATCAAAGGTCATAACAATGTTTCGATGAATTGCAATTTTTAATGACAAATGTAGGTAATTAGCTGACTAATGTATAATTGGAAGTGGCATATATTTACTTAATGCCGAAGAAAGCGACTTGTTTTCCCCTTGTTACACAGCAGCATAACAATGTGTGTGTGTGTGTGTGTGTGTGTGTGTGTGTGTGTGTGTGTGTGTGTGTGTTCGAAATGTTTGAATCAAGCTCTTTCTCACAAAATAACTGATGACTTACGATCACTAAGCCTGGTCACCTTTAAAACCACAACATTGTCAAATATTTTCCAGGAATTTACAACCAGAAGAACTAGTTAACTTCTTTTCATAGGAATCCAAACAGAATAAGTAGCGGACACTGTGAATTAGTTGAGTCAATGCAAGAATTCAACTGAAGACAACATCCCTTCTTTCCAAAATGTTCAAAATTTTAAAAAATCAAAATTTATTGCCATTGTTGAATGAAAGAATAGAGATGCTAATTCTTTTTCATTTGATTTTGTTGCATGAAACATCCGTAAGCCGTATTATGATTACAAGCATAATAAAGGTGAGCATTGAAGTCAAATATAATTAATTGAATTCAACGATGTTTCAACAGGCAAAATAAAAATTGATATTTACAATGATTGAGAGATTGTGCACTGCAATATCTTTGCAGTGGTTCATGTACTGTGCCGTAAATCCACATTTGCGCAACCTACTAGATTGAATAATTATTATTTTTATTCTAAATCAGCAACAATTTAATTATCAAAGTCTGTCAATGCATTAAAGAATAATGAATAATCTCTTTTTGCAAGTGATTGCGCAACGTCTGGAAATGAACTGGAATTAATTCAGTTAAAAGTAATTACATTTCCCTGAATTTTAAGACTGAGATTACCGTGATCATTCAAATGAGCAAACATCAGATATTTGCAATGACGTTGGATGGGATGTCATTGGTTTCTTTGTGGGGTAGGTGACCTGAGAAATAAAGGCATTTTCATACTGTACTATTAGTACTCAGAAATAATGGATTAAATCTAAATGTGAATCTCATTATACTTGTTCAAAAGACTTATTTATAAATAATTGTGCCATTACTGTAATGGCAATGACTTGATAATAAATGCTGTATTTTGAAGAATTAAAATGATACAATATTTCAAAAGCACTTTGCTGTGATGTTGATTGGATATTTATTAAGATCAGTAAACCGAGGCATAAAACATAGTACCGAGCTTTATGGATTGAAGAAAAATGAGCCATTCAGTGATTATTGCGTAAAATTCTTCTTTTTTTAAGTAAAAAATGTACCTAATACAAGAATTGTGAATTTCCATACACCGGATTCCTTGTAGAGATATGATCCATCAATTTATATGATCAATATTATGATCAATGTTGAAAGATTTGTGTCAGAATTAGGAAGAGAATTCGTAAGTCATGAAAGTGAGCTTGAAACTGAACGATGTAGTCAATGACATGTGGCGTTTATGCGATTTTAATAATATTGTCATTTTTGGACAATGATGAATAATGTTGGAATAGAAATGCCAAAAAAATCAACATGGTCAAAGCAGTTCTTTTCTTACAATGAAATGAAAACAATAATTATTTTGTAGCACGCATGATTTGAAATAGCAGTTTTTTTAATATGACATATACAGTGAAGACTAACCCTTTTTCAAAAATGTAGGAACTTCACGAATTTAAAATGCAGTATTTGTTCAATTTGTAATAAAATGGTTATAATTTGAATTGTCTCTTGTAAACACACAACAAAAAAGGAGCTTAAAGATTGTTAGATTGACATAAATTTGCTTCCCAACGTTATTGTAGTATCCTCAACATCTGTGATAAAGTAGAATTATTGGTTTAAACAATATAAATCAACATTAACGACTGAACTGAAATATAACACATCAATTGCATTAACTGCATAGAATAGTAAATAAATGATTACTGTTGTCATTTGTCCCAGGAACAATAAGACACTTACTCAGGTTATTCCACTGAATAGTAATCAGCTGATGATGAATATCTTTGTGTCGCTTTATGTGCACTGTTTTGTGTGAACATTGATTTCAATAAATTTAGATATTTACATGAATTAGGAACAGGCTGATAACTGGGTGTGAAAGATCTTATTTAAGATTAGACAATTTTTAGTATTCACTAGGTTTGCTGAACAAAACACAGTTAAGTCATCATGCAATAAACTGGATTAGAGAGAAATATGCAAAATTCAATTTCAAATGGATGCACTCGGATATATTCACAACATTTCAATCTTACATTCAATATAAATAGATGAGTGGAAAACTAAAAACAAATTTAAGACAACTCAAACAGATCAATAACTAAAAATTGATATATAGTAGGAAGTGGCATTTGTTTATTTAACTGAAGAAGAACTTGATTTTTTTTCTCGTTTTTACACCTTTGAAGCATCAAGTTCTATATGCAGTCTGAACTCAGCTCTTCAGAACAAAAGAAAATCAAGGAATATCTGTACTTTGCATATTTCATCTTTGTGAGTGCAACATTATTAAATATTTTGCAAAGAATATTGATTGAGTGGAATTAGATACATTCTGTTATTCGTGGACTGAAGAAAATATATAGCAGATATTGTGATTATTGGAATGAACAACAAATGAAAACATATCTAATGTTGAATTGAAAGGCAATTCATTCGATTCTTAGATATTTTCTTATCAACATTCAGAGCTGCTCTGGCACAGCTCTGTGCAAGGTGGGAATTGAAATTGTACCCTCTGGTCTGGTAACAGAGACACGACCAGAGTGGCACAAGATTCCTTCATAACATTCCCAACCAGGCTGGGCAGGGCTGAAAACTAATCAGATGTTTATTGTGATAATTGGATTGGAATTAAATGGTTGGACACTGTGTGTAATCTACTTAAAATTCAGTAGCAATTTACTATAATGATGGGAGTTAACAAATGTCTTAATTAAACATGATTTTTATGATCACTTGGGGAACGACAGCTTGACAGGATGGTACGATTAGTGTGCATTATATATAAAAAATGAATTTAATTATTCTATATGGTCAGAAGTTTCTCATTTTCTGAAATGCAGATTAAAATGTTTTTGTTCGACACGTAAATTGGAACAAAATGATGAATTGGTCAGTCAATGTACCTATTCAGCTGAAGACAACTTTCATTCTTTCTGAAAATGTACGATTTCTAAGAAGTCACTATTTCCTGTGATTGTTTAATGAAAGAAGATAGATGCCAACCCTTTTTTGTATGCTTCAAAAAATTCATGGGGATTTGAATTATTTTGCACATGAAAAATATTCAATTTTTATTGTGATGAAAAACACAATAAATGTTAACATTAAAGTGATTTCCAATCAAATCAATTCAAAAGTGTTTCCAAGTTTAAACTGAAAAGCAATATTCAGAATGATTGAGTGATTGTACGTTGCAATGTCCTTGCATTAGTTATTGTATGGAAATATAGTTCCACATGTCCACCCCTTACCGAATTGAACAATTATTAGGTTTTGGCAACAAATCGATTTGAAATATTCTTTTAATGAATTTAAGAATAATGAGGTATCTCCTCTTACTATTCCACTGAGTAATGTTAAGAAACGAAGAGAAATATTGCAGTGTAAAATAACTGGTGTTCTCTGAATTTCAATGACTGAGAAGACTGTGATCTTTCAACTGAGCAAAAGTCAGATATTTACAAATGATGTTGCAATGGCAATTATTGCTCTTTTGTGGGTATATTGACCTGATCAAACAGGTTTTACTATTGTAGCACTCACACTAAGAAATATGGAAGGTATTAAAAGCACATTGTTCTTGTTATAAAGCCGAAGTTCAAGTATTGCGTAATTATTGTAATTGATCATTGTTTCTAAAATCCTGATAAATAAATTGACTTAATATTTTGAATGCACTTTGCTCTGATGTCGATTGTATATTCATTAAGATTAATAAACTGAAAATTAAGATATAAAGCTTGACTTTAATAATTAAAAAATCTCAGCAACAATTGAACATCGTTCAACTTTTTTTGGTCGGTTCATGTCTATTTTATTAATGTAACGTTTATCATGATAAATGTTTAGATAAATGTTAGAACTAGGAAAAAAATAATGAGGATAGGAAAGTGAGTATTATTATGAACTAAACATCGAGTTAAGACATTTGGTACAGGAAGTCATTTTGTCGCAAAAAACTAATAATTCTGTGATTATTGATCATTGCCACCTACTGTTGGAAGAAAATAAAACTATCTCAAAATGAAACTAAAATAAATATCATTTTGGAGGTCACATGATTTGAAAAACGGACATTGTCACTTAATGTGACATTTTAGCTGAAGAATCGTTCTTCCCCCCTCCCCCCGCCACCCCCATGTGTAGTCCTTTCAATAATTTAAAATTTAGCTTAAGTTGAACTAAATAACAAATGGATATTCCTCCATTATTTTCTTGCACACAAAAAATAAAAAAAAATAAGATGAAAATGATATCGCTCTGCAAGGAATAGTTCCACAGATAATAAGTGTTTATATTGAATTAAAATGTCACCATAGCTGTAGGAGTGATTTCCCCTGACAGGGAATGAAGACTGAGGAGATAGGCCGAACTCAGGCAAGTGGAAGATGTTTACTCATGCTGCAATCAGTTAATGCAGGGATCATCCCCCGAGGCAAATCTAGGAAGGGAGATCCATGACACACTGTAACGTGTACAGTAAAAAACAGTATTTTTACACACCTTCTGTATTACAATGTCCACATGCAATGTAGTTACAGTCCTTCCCTCATTATACAGACACCCGATCCTGTAGAACAACTAATCTTGGATGAACATCGCTATGGATAGCCCGAGCTTCCTATTGCTTCATGGTGTTTTACAGGTGGTATAATCTCCAGGCCTTGGGATCTCTCTGTGCATTTTATTTCCTCAGATTACAAAATTAATTGTTGCAGTCCTTTGGGCCTCTCACTCTGTCTTATTTGCGATTCTCAAGAATATGTAATAAGAAACTTTTTAAATGTTTTGAGCAACGTTAGTGGGCGGCATGGTGGCACAGTATTTAGCACTGCTGCCTCACAGCGCCAGAGACCCGGGTTCAATATCCCGCCTCAGGCGACTGACTGTGTGGAGTTTGCACATTCTCCCCGTGTCTGCGTGGGTCTCCCCCGGGTGGTCTGGTTTCCTCCCACATTCCAAAGATGTGCAGGCCAGGTGAATTGGCCATACTAAATTGCCCATAGTGTTACCTAAGGGGTAGATGCAGGGGTATGGGTGGGTTGTGCCTCAGCGTGGCGGTGTGGGCTTGTTGGGCCGAAGGGCCTGTTTCCACACTGAAAGTTATCTATCTATTCTCCAAAAAAAAGTAACTATTTCTGGCAATCAAACCCTGTCTATTTCCCTGATAGCCGCTGTGGAAGTTAGCTGGGCTCTATCCTGCAGCTGGTGTTTATTCATTCACTGGGAAAATTAATCTTTCATTAATGAAAGTCAGGGTTGGTCATTTTTCTGTATGCCTGCATTCTCTTATCACTATCTGGTGTATGACTGTCTGGAATGGCATACTTATGGACTTGGAGTAGGATTGTACAAAATGTTCTTTTTTAACTGAAGACTGAAACAGATTGTTCGTCTTATTTATCTCCCCTCCACCATTTTGTGTTTTACTTCCAAGGCAGGCTGCTCGGGGCTTCCCTACGGCAGCAAATCTACAAGGATTTCAGCACTAAAATAAAAATTATCATTCGCTACCATTAGGAAACAGTACCATGCAATAGGTTTACGTCACTGAGACTTAATTCCACACTTAAAGCCGACTATACTGGATTTGATCAATGATTACATATTAGATATAAGTAACAATTAGTGTTAAAACTAGTCACGGTAAATTTAAAATGATTATAAATGTCATATTACAATCCGTCACATGTAGAATTGAACATTAATTATTGGAGTCTAAAACAATCAGACGTATCTTCATTTGTAAGGCGAATATGAATCCAATGATTTCTGTGAACATTCAAATGAGAAGGTATCAGATATTTCCTGTCAGTGTTGGATGAGGAATCATTGCTTGGTTTGTGGTTGTGTTGACCTGGAATAAAAGATAATTTTTTCTTTGTAAAATTGGCACTACAAAATAATGATTAAATTGAAATGTGAATCTCACGATATTTGTTACAAAACCTAACTTGAATTACTGTGTGATTGTTGGACTAACAATGAATTGGTAATCTATTTTAGAACACTGACACATTAAGTGATTTAATATTCCCAAACGGGTTTGCTGTGATATCGATTACATAATAATTAGTATCAGTGAACTGAGAGTTCGAATGCTGGCATGATGTTTTGGAAAATATTTTCGATATGCATTGATTATTGATCATTCAATATTCTCAGATAAAACTGCAATCTGTAATTGCTGTCTCAGCTTTTCTTCTGTAGAAATACAATATACAATCCATGCAACTTTTCATGTCATCAATATTCATACATTTGTGTCGACATTACAAAGAAAATAAATCGACAAGGAACATGGGTATCATAGCAAAAAACAGTCAACAACATTTATAGAGGAAATTTTTAAACATTGTCTCTGAGTGAATACATAAAAAGGTTTAATGGGAATCTGTTGCAATGTATTGAGCCGCATTTACATTTTTAGCACGATGATTGGGGGAACCTATCAGAAAACTCGCCTATATTTAGGAATTCCTTTATCTCAAAACATGTTACTATCAGCATCCTTAGTCGTAAGTGAAGTCTATTTAATGGTGTGGGAATGATGTGTGTATATGATAAGAAGGAATCTCCTGCATATATTTGGGATGGTGTGAAAGCGTGATGTTTGTTGTGGTTATTCATCTTGAGAACAATACAATACTGACAAAAGATTTTGCACTGAACAGTAATTAGGTGGCCTTGAATACCATCGTGTGGCTTTATGTGCAGTGAGTAATTTATTTGAGAGCTTTGAGATATTTTCCATGATTTGTAAAATGACTAATAATTTTGTGACAAACATCCACATGTGGTCATGAGCTGGATTCAAAGAATCCAATGTGTTGGTGTGAAAACCCTTCATTATTGACATTTCCAAGCGAGGTGTATAATGCTCAGGCACTGGCTGGAAGCCAAGGTGTAAGAAAATCTGATTCACTCTGGAGCTGATTGATTCTAACTGCTTTTTGATTGAGGTTGATTGATTTTGTATTTGTCCCGATTTCTCTGCCTGTCGGTGAATTTAGAACATCCAATTTCTGTCCAAGGGTCACTTCACATCACTGGAGATTTAAAATATAATTCACATATTGTGATAACAATGAATTTTCAATTAAAGTTTGTGTTTTAACTAACAAAACGATTTGTTGTTTTCCGGGAATTTACACTGACATTGATTAGATATTTATTAAGATAGATAAACTGAGAATTATCATCTAGTTGCAGGATTGTTGAATTGTTCAACCACAGACTTAAGGGTTTTATTTTGGGAATGATTTGGAGGCGCCAGTGTTGGACTGGGCTGTACAAAGTTAAAAATCAAACACCAGCAGTTTATTAACCAATATGTTTATTTTGAAGAACTAGCTTTCAGAAGAACCAGCGTTCATCAGCTGTTTGAAGGAGCAGCGCTCCAAAAGCCAGTGCTTCCAAATAAGCATGTTGGACTATAGCCTGGTGTTGTCCGATTTTTAACTTTGATTTTTGGAAGGAATATTTTCTTTATTCAAATGTACAGGCTGTTCAAGAACTCTATCGCGCCTTTCGTGATTTTCTTTTAGATTTTCTCATGTCTAATTCACACAATTTTCACTGTAATCAGTATTTCAAAAATCCATGAGATCTAAGACGAAGCGAGGACCAATTAATGAGTACTTCCATGAATGGAAAGCACAATAAATTCACTTTGCAGAGGCAAGATTCAAATGTTATCTGAATAAGCAAATAAACATTTTGAATGGAAAATATCTGAAAATGTTTACATTCAAATTTGAATGAAGTCAAATTACTTCTTTTTGAAATACATGGCCTGAAAACCTGTTTGAAAACATGAACAAATCAAGACTATCAACATGTTCTGGATTTGGTTCTGGGTAACGAACCAGGCCAGGTATTAGAACTAGAGGTAGGTGAGCACTTTGGGGACAGTGACCACAATTCGGTGATTTTTACTCTCGTGATGGAGAGGGATAAGTGTGTACTACAGGGCAAGAGTTATAGCTGGGGGCAGGGAAATTATGATGCGTTGAGGCATGACTTAGGATGTGTGGATTGGAAAAGTAGATTCCAAGGCAAGAGCGTAATTGATATGTGGAACTTGTTCAAGGAGCAACTATTGAGTGTCCTTGATAAGTACGTACCTATCAGGCAGGGAGGAAAGGGTCGTGTGAGGGAGCCGTGGTTTAATAAGGAGTTGGAATCCCTTGTTAAACGGAAGAGGGCGGCCTTTGTAAAGATGAGGCGTGAAGGTTCAATAGGGGCAATTGAGAGTTATAAGGTAGCCCGGAAGGACCTGAAGAGAGAGCTAAGAGCAGCAAGGAGGGGACATGAAAGGTCCTTAGTTGGTAGGATTAGGGAAAACCCTAAGGCTTTCTATAGGTATGTTAGGAATAAAAGAATGACTAGGGAAGGAATAGGTCCAATCAAGGATAGTAATGGGAAGTTGCGTGTGGAGGCTGAAGAGATTGGGGAGGCGCTGAATGAATACTTTTCGTCAGTATTCACTCAGGAACAGGACATTGTTGTCGATATAAATACTGAGGCACGAATAGGTAGAATGGATGGCTTTGAGATATGTAGAGAAGAGGTGTTGGAAATTCTGGCAAGGGTGAAAATAGATAAGTCCCCTGGGCCTGATGGTCTTTATCCTAGGATTCTCTGGGAAGCAAGGGAGGAGATTGCAGAGCCATTGGCCTTGATTTTTGTGTCCTCTTTGTCGACAGGAGTAGTGCCAGAGGACTGGAGGCTAGCAAACGTGGTTCCCTTGTTCAAGAAGGGGAGTAGGGATAATCCTGGTAACTATAGGCCAGTGAGTCTCACTTCTGTTGTGGGCAAAGTCTTAGAGAGAATTGTATGGGATAGGATTTATGCACATCTGGATAAGAGTGATGTGATCAAGGATAGTCAGCATGGTTTTGTGAAGGGCAGGTCGTGCCTCACAAACCTTATTGAATTCTTTGAGAAGGTGACTAAGGAGGTAGATGAGGGGAAAGCGGTAGATGTGGTATATATGGATTTTAGTAAGGCGTTTGATAAGGTCCCCCATGGTAGGCTACTGCAGAAAATACAGAGATATGGCATTGAAGGTGAGTTGGAGGTTTGGATTAGGAATTGGCTCTCTGGAAGAAGACAGAGGGTAGTAGTTGATGGCAAAGGTTCATCTTGGAGTGCCGTCACTAGTGGTGTTCCGCAAGGATCTGTTTTGGGACCATTGCTGTTTGTCATTTTTATAAATGACCTGGAGAAAGGGTTAGAAGGTTGGGTGAGCAAGTTTGCGGATGATACGAAAGTCGGAGGAGTTGTAGACAGTGAGGAAGGATATGGCAGGTTACAGCGGGATATAGAGAAGCTGCAGAACTGGGCAGAAAGGTGGCAAATGGAATTCAATGTAGCTAAGTGTGAAGTGATTCACTTTGGTAAGAGTAATAAAAAGATGGATTACTGGGCTAATGGTAGACTACTTGGTAGTGTGGAAGAGCAGAGGGATCTTGGTGTCCATATACACAGATCTCTGAAAGTTGCCACCCAGGTAAATAGTGCAGTGAAGAAGGCATATGGCGTACTGGCTTTTATTGGTAGAGGAATTGAGTTCCGGAGTCCTGAGGTCATGCTGCAGTTGTATAAGACTCTGGTGCGGCCGCATCTGGAATATTGTGTGCAGTTTTGGTCGCCATACTATAGGAAGGATGTGGAGGCACTGGAACGGGTGCAGAAGAAGTTTACCAGGATGTTGCCTGGTATGGTAGGAAGATCCTATGAGGAAAGGCTGAGGCACTTGGGGTTGTTTTCATTGGAGAAAAGAAGGTTTCGGGGTGATTTGATAGAGGTGTACAAGATGATTAGGGGGTTAGATCGGGTTGACAGTGAGAACCTTATTCCACGTATTACAAGGGGGCATAACTTTAAATTAAGGGGGGGTAGATATAGGACTGATGTTAGGGGTAGGTTCTTCACTCAGCGAGTCGTAAGTTCATGGAATGCCCTGCCAGTAGCAGTAGTGGACTCTCCCTCTTTATGGGTATTTAAGCGGGCATTGGATAGGTATATGCAGGATAGTGGCTTAGTGTAGGTTAGGGCTGCTTTGATCGGCGCAACATCGAGGGCCGAAGGGCCTGTACTGCGCTGTAATGTTCTATGTTCTATGTTCTATGTCTTGCTGTCAGTGTCCTCGGCCAATTTTCATAAAGAATAAACACCACTTTCAGCAACAAGTATCATGTGTAATTACTGAATTGAAAAATAAGGTGATAGCTCTTGTATTTATTGGCAAGAATGTTTACTGTGGTTATTGCACTCAGTAAAAATAAGATCAAGACCAATGGCTGTTAGAATCATTGGCCACTCGTAATGAAGAATAAACACTGCTTTGAGCAATAAGTATCATGGATAATTACTGAACAGAAATTTCAAAGGACACCCATTGTATTTATTGGCTGGAATAATGACAAGATGCTTACTGTGGTGATTAATCTCAGAAACAATAAGACAATTACTCAGATTATTTCCTGAACAGTAGTTAGATGGTCATGAAGACCATTGTGTGGCTTCATGTATCGTGCTTTGTGTGAGCATTGATTTCAATAACATTGTGATATTATACAGTGTGCAGCTAAGGTGAGTTGGTCATGCTAAATTGCCAATAATGTTCATGGATGTTTCAGGTTAGGTGCATTAGATCTTGTTAGAGTGGTGCTGGAAAAGCACAGCAGTTCAGGCAGCATCCAAGGAGCAGTGAAATCGACATTTCGGGCAAAAGCCCTTCATTAGGAATACAGCCTCTATCCCGGATGAAGGGCTTTTTGCCCGAAACATTTATTTTCCTGCTCCTCAGATGCTGCCTGAACTGCTGGGCTTTTCCAGCACTGCTCTAATCTAAACTCTGATTTCCAGTATCTGCAGTCATTGTTTTTACCGAGGTTAGGTGCTAGAGTCAGGGGAAATGTCGAGTAATAGAGTAAGGGAGTGTCTGGGTGGGTTACTCTTTGGATGGGCAGTGTGGACTGTTGGGCCAAATGGCCTGTTTCAACACTGTCATAGAATCATAGAGTCATAGATTCTATGAATCTATGATTTTGGATTAAATTGATATGAGTGCTGAAGATACTACTTAAAGTCAACAAAATCTTTTAAGTTTAGCAAGGTACATTGAAGCCATCATGCATGAAGTGAGATAAGTGTGTGTGTGTGTGTGTGTGTGTGTGTGTGTGTGTGTGTGAGAGAGAGAGAGAGAGAGAGAGAGAGAGAGAGAGAGAGAAATTAAATGTTCAAATGAAAACACGCCAATAATTTCACAGCATATCAATCTGACATTCAATATGAATAGGTGAATGGAAAATAAAAAGAAATTTCTGACAATTCATGATTAAGTAATAATTAGAAAATAAATTTGATCAAAGCACATACCGGTATTTAGATGAATTGCCATGTTTAGTTACAAATGTAGGTGATCAGCTGTCCAATGAATAACATGAAGTTGCATTTGGTATTTTGCTGAAGAGGAATTTCGACTGTTAATATTTTCAACTTTATACTAACGGAGAATAAGGATTTATGTGCTTGAAATGTTTGAACTAGGTTCCTTTAAACAGTAAAACAAATCATGATTACCATGTCTTAGACTCTTCCAACTTTAAGGTTGCAACATCGTCAACTATTTTTCCAAGGAATGTAGTACCAGCAGAATTAGATGCATCATTTTATTAGTGAACTGAAGAAAATAAATAGGAAATATGGTGATGATTGAAATGAAGAACAGATTGAAGAATATCTAATGTTGTTTTGAAAAGCAGTTCAATCTATACTCAGATATTTTCTAATGAAATTTCCGAGCTGCTCTGACACATCTCCGCTGAATGTGGAAAGTGAAATCATTCCTCCTGATCTTGACGTAGAGACACTGTCAGAGTTCCACAAGGACCCGTCATAATGTTACCATCCTGGAAGGGGAGATGTATAGTCACATGCTTACGGCGGCAACTCAAATGAAAATTAATCAGATGTTTCTTGTAATTATTTGAATGGGAATTAATTGCGTATTTCCTGTGTGTAATGAACTGACAAAGCGAATTAGTAATTTACAGTAATGATGTAACAAACCAATAAAGACTTTAATTAAATATGAATCTCGTGATTATTCATTATAAGAAAAAAAACTAATCATTTGATCAGTGTACACTGATGAACGAAACTCAATCAATCCAAAAGTTCCATATGTTCAATGCAGTTTGTCATAAAATGAAAAGAAAATTAATATACAATTGCAACATAGATGATTAGGAAAATAAATTAATTGGTCACTCAATGCGGTTGCTCATCTGAAGATAACTTCCCTTCTTTCCAGAAATGTTCAACTTCCCAAAGTTCAAAATGTCCTGTGACTATTTCATGAAACAATAAAGAGATGTTAGTTCCTTCTGTTGTACTTCAAACAGTAACAAACATTTTAAATGATTTTGTTCCATGAAAAGTGATTAACTTGTATTGTGTTTATAAATACAGTAAATGTTAACATTGAAGTTAAACATAATTAAATCAATTCAACTGTTTCCACGGTTAAAATAAAAATTGGTATCCACAATGCCCACTGCAAAATCTTTACATTATTTAATTTATGAGCCATAATTTCGTAGTCATACCGTGAACTATATTGAGCAACGATTAGATAATAGCAGCAATTGAATTGTCAAAATTATATCATTTCATTTAAGAATACTGAGAAATCTCAGTTAATTATTTCACTGAGCAATGTGGAGAAACAGCCAGGAATTATTTTGATGAAAATAATTGCATTTCTCTGAACGCTTCAGCTGAGATTACCGTGATCATTCAAATGAGCAAGTATCAGATATTTACAATGAGGCATCGAATGGGAATTCATTGGTTCCATTATGGGATCGTTCACCTGAAAAATAAATTGATTTATGCATTGTAGTGTTCGTACTAAGAAACAATTGATGCAATTAAAATGCGAATCGCACTATATGTGTTAGAAAAAATAACTCCAATAATTGTGCAATTATTGTCATGGCAGTGACTGGAAAATTACGTTGTAATCTAAAAAAAAATTCAATATTTTAAAAGCACTTTGTTGTGATGATGATTGGATATTCATTAAGATCGGTAAACTGAGAAATATAATATGGTAGCGAGCTTTATGATTCAGAAAAATGAGCCATTCAGTGATTATTCAGCAGAATTGCTTTTGGTTCAAAAATGCAGGATTACAAGAATTACATGTTTCCATCCATTGGTTTGCTTATTGAGATGTAGCTTTAATTTACAACTTTTTGTTCATGGCCAATGATTAGACATTCATGTCAGACGTAGGAAGTAAATAAGTAGATACTGAAAGTACATATTGTAGTGAACATAAGACACAGGGAGCTTCCATAATTCTGTGATTATTGTACATCGATAAATAACTCGGGAGTAAAAAATAATTAGAAATCAACATGTTCAAAGCATTTTTTTTTCTTATAACAAATTGAAAGAAATCCTTATGCATTGCACATGGTTTGAAAACACATCAGTCACCAAAACCCCAGTCAGAAATAAAATCAAGGTCATAATAAGCATCGGTTTAAGATAATAAGACCCTTAGGAAGAGGATTCTGCTCAACAGGAATTAGAGGATCTTGAACATCTTCATGTCATTCTTGCAGAGAAAACTCTTTCATTATTCATAAAGAGTTAATATTGTAAATATTTTGACATTTGGATCAGAACTAGGAAGAAATTGAGAAGCAATTCACATGATTATTTTCGTGAAAGAAACTCAAAATAAATTAAATTTACAGTGCCACCTTTCAGTATTTTCTCTGAATAAGCAGATAAAGGTTTTTAATGCGCAGAATCAACAGGGTTTCACCTACAGTTGTACTAAGCCGAAATAAAATTATTTTATTTTGCGATACTTTAACTGGAACCCTGATTGACCAGCTGCTATGTATGTTGATGTTACCATCCTCGGTCATTTGCAATAAAGCATGGTTATTGGTTTTAGCTAAATAATTTGTGTGCAATTACTGAACCAAAATGTAAGAAATCAAATGCATTTATTGGATGGAACTGGTCACCAAATGTTTATTGTGGCTCTTGTTCTCAGCAACGATAAGATACTTACTCCGGTTTTTCTCCTGAGCAGTAATTAGATGACCAGGAAGACATTTGTGTGGCTGTATCTTCCCTATCGTGTGAGCATTGATTTCACTTACATTGAGATATTTTACTAATATCGGAAGGGTTTAACAATCGCATTTTAAAGTTCTTAATTAAAGTCATATTTTCTTTTTAAAAATTATGGGAATTCCTTTGTGAAACAATGATTTAGAGGGGCCGGAGTTGGATTGGGGTGAGCAAAGTTAAAAATCACGTGACACTATGTTACAGTCCAACAGGTTTATTGGGAAGCCCTAACTTTCAAGGTACTGCCTCTTCATCAGGCGATCTTCATCTCTTCATCCGCTCGGACTCGAGAATAAGGATTGGTGTACGGGAGGAGTTGGAATGCACAATAATGATGTGTTAAATGTTTATTGAAACTCTTCTGCAGCATTAAGTTCACAGAATAAACAAAATGTGAGCATTCATGAGCTGACTGGAAGTAAAATCCTGTTGCCCACCATATGGATAATACCCGAATGTATTTTGATTAAATAAAATGAATTTCATTACTTACATCCTTTAAAATTTTAAAAACTGCAGTGTCCACAAATCTAAAATTTAGATATAATATAATATAATGCAGAATGTTATTAATGATCTGAAGATAATAAATTGCAGATTGAGAGATTATTCGAATGAACAACAGACAGAAGCAGATCTAAAACTGGATTGAAAATCAATTCAAACTCTGCCTAGATATTTTCTAATCACCATTCTTAACTGCTCTGGCGTATCTCTGTTGGAGAAGGGAACTGAAGCCACACCTCCTAGTCTCATAGGAGAGACACTACTAGAGCTGCACAAGTGTCTTTCGTTATGTTCCTAACAAGGAAGGGTGGGATTATAATCAATTGTGATTACTCAAATGAAAACTAATCAATATTCATTCCGATAATTTGGCTGGGAATTAATTAGACTGTTTCTGTGTGTAATGGACTGAGAATGAAATAGTAATTCCCAATAATGATGGTACTAAGCACATATGCTCTTACTTAGAAATTAAAATCATGGCAATTGAAAGAAAGATAAATACACATATTGCTAATTCATGAAAAATATGACTGCTGAATGTGTTTAAAGTAGTTTTTCTTATAATGAAACGATAGCTAGAATTTTTAGCAGCAGGATGTAATCGCGAAAAAAACATTCAATGTGACTATTCTGCAGCAGGCAGCTCCCCTTCCTTACACACATGTATAACTTCCAACAATTCAAAATTTACTCTGATAAAGAAAACAACATACGTATGTAAATCCTTCTTTCTTGTTGACAAAAAAGTCACAAATTTGATTTTTTAGTTTTAAAATTTTTAACTATTACTGTGATCAGAAATACAATAAGTCTTCACGTTGAAGAAAAATATAATCAAATCAAATCAAATCAAAATACACATCGATATTCACAATAATTGGGAGAGTGAACACAACAATATCTTTCCATCAGTTAATGAACGGAGCCATAATTCCACTGTTATACCCCTTACTGCAATGATCAATTATTAGATATTATAAATAACTAAATTATTAATATGCTGTCAGTGAACTGAATATTAATGAGAAATCTCACATTGCTGTTTCAACGTGCAATTTGTCGAAATAAACAGTAATTATTACTGAAATGTCTTAGATATCTCTTAATCAATGAGGCTGTTATTACCTTGATTGTTGAAACGAGTAGCATTCAGATATTTATAATGAGCATTGGCTGGAAATCAATGCTTTTTGGTGTAGACCTGAAAGATTTTGTTATTGTAGTATTGGCAGTAAGAAATAATTGATTAAATTATGATGTGCATCTTACCTTACTGAATATTTTCAAGTTTTCTAAAAGGTTTCTGGTCCAGTCTTTAATTTAACAAGGGTAATTTTGGGTCAGCACATCAGTAACTGCAAACATTTTCGAAACATCTCCATCAAAGTTATTAATCTGATAATTCAGAGCGAATACCATAAAACTCTGTAAATTTAACTGACTATATTTTTAGATTGTAGTCAAGTTCGTTCTCTACTTATTTCCTTCCTATTTCTGACACCAGTGCCTAAATATTAATTAGATTAAATGTCGTATGAGTTTGACGTTAGTTTTCTCTCAAAGATCTGTGCAGCACAGGAATTGGTCATTTGGCCCATAACGTTGTGTTGAACGTAATACAAAAGAAACTCATCCCTTCTGCCTACTCTTGGTCCATATCCTTCCAAATTATCGAAATGAACATTAAAGAGCCTTAATGTATCCGCTTTCAGCACCAACCCTGGAAGTTCATTCCAGACACCTACCACTACCTGGGTAAAAACAAATTGCCCCTTACATGCCCCTTGAACATTCCCCCTAACCTTAAACGCATGTCACATAGTTTTTGATGTTTCAACTCTGGGAAAAACTCTCTGACCGTCAACCCTATCTATGTATCTCATGATTGTACAGCTATCCATCAAGTATTCCCTCAGTTTCCACCATTCCACAAAAAGGAATCTGAGTTTTTCTCTCCTCTCCGAATCCAGGCAGCATCCTGGTAAACGCCCTCTGTACCCTCTCCAAAGCCTCCATACCCTTCCTGTAATGTGGCGAACAGAAGTGAATACAATACTTCAAGTATGCCTTAACCAAAGTCTTATAAATTTACAATATGTCTTCCTGACTCTTGTAACCAGTTCCCTGACCAATAAAGGCAAGCATGCCATTTGCCTTCCTAACCACCGAATTACTTGCATGGTCACGTTCAGGGAACCATGGTCTTGAACGCCAAGATCCCTTTGAATAATAAAGCTATTAGGGTCCTGCCATTAACTATCTGCTTTTCCTTAACATTTGAGCTTCCAAAGTGAAACACTTCACACTTGTATGGATTAAACTTCACCTTTAATTTATCTGCCCATATCTGCAATTTATCTTTTTCCTGCTCAACATTGTCCTCAACTACACTGAACGCTATATCATCTGCAAACTTATTAACTCCCCCAATTAGATTTTAATCCATTTCACTTCTATATATTTGTATCGCAAACAGAAGGGTTCCAGTACTGATACCTGTGGAAAAAAGGCATAAAATGAGGGAAATGCAGAATTCTTGAAGAAATGAGGCTATTTCAATGACAGAACAATTCTGATGAGTAATCTTCAAAGGTGTGATATTTTGGTTTTAAATTAACCCGATGTTTTAATTCTCAGTATACTGATCTTTATGGATATCAAGGACAAACTGCTTTGAATACATTGAATCATTTTAAGTGTTGAGTTCTAACATTAATTATTATTTAATTGTCATTTCAATTCACACACCATCATGAGATTAACACTTTTGTTGAATCCATTATTTCTTAGTGCCAGTATCGTAATGAAATATTAACATTCTTTTCAGGTCAACACACCTGCAATCAACCAAAGTTTTCTCATCCAACACTCATTCTAATTATCTCGTTCTCTTTCATTTGAATTCTCATATTAATGGAAGGATCATTAATCAGTCTTATCAATTAAGAGATGGTGAATTATTTTTCACATAAATATTTATTTTTTTTTCCCCCAACATATTGCAGAATTACATTGCAATAAGGGTTTTCTCATCATTCATAAATTTGTTATCAGCCATTCTAAAACGAATTATTGACAATATCTAATCGGTAATCATTGTTGAAATCCAATATCTCCAGCTGTAGATGAGGAACTATGTCTCAGTACATCAACTGGTACAAACAATATTGCACTCTACAATCTCTTAAGCTTAGCAAAAATAATTTTAAGTGGAGAAGTTTAGCTGGATTGAATTGGTTGTGAGCAAAAATGCAGTCTGAGGAAAGGTCACTGGCCCAAAAGTATTAACACTTACTTCTTTCCACAGACGCTGCCAGACCTGCTGAGTTATTTTCCAGCAATTACTGATTTTGTTTGTGATTTTCACCATCCACAGTTTTGTTTACATTCTTGTATCGATTGTATTTCACTTCAATTCTAACATTTCTTTATTTCTGATTATTACAATAAGAACTCAGTATTTTTCATGTTAAACATTATTTAAATTTTACGAGATTCTTGTGTAAATAAACCAGAATTGACAAATGTTTGTTCTATGCTTTTACAATAGACCTTGAATTCTTAGAAATCACAATTTTTTGAAAATGAGGGAAGTTGTCTTTCGCTGAGTAGTCATATTGAATGACTAATGCTTAATTTCCAATTCATGTGCATGACAAAGCGTGTTAATTTTTATTTATGCAGATGAATAACTGCTTCGAACATATTGACTTACTTGATTATCATGAGATCTATGCTTATTGAAGAACATTGTTACTTCGTTCCTTCATTATTAGAAATGACTAATTCTTTATATCGGTACATTACACTATGGAACTGTCTAATGCAATCCTTGTCCAATTCGAACAATAAATATCTGAGTAGTTTTCCATGTGAATAAACACAGTAAGTATGTGATTATAGTCCTGCCCTTCCTGCAGGGGAATATTATGGAGGACTCCGGTAATATCTGTACTAGTAGACCAGGTGGCATGGATTCAATTCCCACCTTCAACAGCGATGTGTAAAAACACCTCAGAGTTGATTGAAAAATATCTAAGTGTCGATTGAATTGATTTTCAGCCAACATTGTCTCAACTTGTAACTGTTGTTCATTATAATGATCACAACATCTTGAATTTCTTTGCTTCACATCACTGATTGAAGTATGAATGTTATTACACTGCTTCTAAATACCTCTCAACTTTTAATAATTTTGCAGTCTTAAAGATTCTGCGGTGTAAATAATATTTAAGGTGAGGGGGAAAGATTTAAAAGGGGTCTGAGGGGAAACTTTTCCACACAGTGTGTTTCACATTTTGGGATGAGCTGTGAGAGGAAGGGCAGTGGCTGGTACAATTACAACATCTAAAAGACTTTTGGACAGTTTATTGGATAGAAAACTTCCAAACGGGTATGGGACAAACACAGGGAAATGGGACTAGTTTAGTTTAGGAAACCTGGCCGGAATGCTAAGTTGGGCTGAATGGTCTGTTTCTGTGCTGTGTCAGTCTAGCATTCTACAATTCAAACTTCACTGTGATTGGTAAAGGAAAGAACAAACGGGTGTTAATTGTATTTTGTGTCCATAAAAAAGTGACATGAATTTTAAATAATTTTGTCACATGAAATATTTCGCTCTTATTGTGATTAGAAGTACAATGAACGTGAGCATCAAAGTGAAATATAATTAAATCAATTCAACTGGTTCCATGGTTAAGATAAAAATTGATATTCACAATCATTGTGAGTTTGTACATTGCAATATCTTCACATTACTTCATGCACTGAGCCATTATTACACATTTATACCCCCTACTGAATTGAACAATACTTAGATATTAGCAATACTTAGATTTTCTAAAATCTATCAGTACATTTAGAAGGAGAAATCTAATTTTGCTGCATGACTGTGCAATGCGCAGACATGAACAGGAAGTATTGCAGAGAAAAGTAGTTACAGTTCTCTGAACTCATAAGGCTGAGATTACTGTGATTGTTCAAATGAGCAAAAGTCAGTTTTCGAAGCGTGTTGGATGCAAAATGATTGATTCCATTGTGGGATAGTTGACCTGAAAACAATAACATTGTTGCAATGGATTAAATTAAAATATGAAATACAATAATATATGGATCTGACGATACTCGTTAGAAAGCCAAATAACTTATTCAGCAATTATTATTTTAAAAACACTTTGCTCTCGTGTTGATTAGACGCACATTAAGATCGGTAAACTAATGACTGAAATATAAAATCTAGATTGATGGATTGAGGACAATAAATCAGCCATTCATTAGTTTTTGAAAAGAATTTATTTTTTTCTCAAAATGCAGACAATACAGAAGTAATGTATTTCATTCAATTAGTTTACTTTTAGAAACATGTGTTTTTAATTTATGTAATTTTATTCCGATCGATGTTCAAATATTTGTGTCTGAATTAGGAAGCAAATAAAAAGATAATGAAAGTGAATATGATAGTGACCACAAAATACAGTCCATGACATTTGATAGAAAAAGGAATTTGCATAATCTCATGACTATTTAATGTTCATAAATAATTAACTCCTCAGGTACTGAAGCAGTCCAAGTCCAACGACAACAAGATCTGGACAATATCCAGGTTTGGGCTGACAAGGGGTAAGTAACATACATGCCACACAAATGCAGGCTATGTCCATCACGTATAAGAAATAACCTAACCACCATCCCTTGACATTCGATGGTGTTACCATGACTGAACACCCACTATCAACACTGTCCTGGGGATAATCGTTGATCAGGAACTGAATTGGTCTCACCACAGAAACACAGTGGCTACAAGAGTAATTCAAATCCTGGCTCCTGAAATCCTGTCCAAACGCTACCAGGCACAAGTCAGGAGTATGTTGGAATACTCCTCACTTGCCTGGTTGAGTGCAGCCCTTACAACACTCAAGAAACTTGATACCACCCGGAATAAAGCAGCCCGCTTGATTGGCACTGCGGCTACTGAGCATCAGTGGTGCAATCTCTACCTCTTCTTATTAACAAGGATAAAAGAATTTTACATTGTTCAACTTGCTCATCAAAACCGAGTACAGTATTCACCGCAGCCCTCTTTTATACTAACCAGGAGCATTTCCATCACCAATAGCAGCTCCTCTTAAAATATTTTGTCAGTAACTTGTAATTAACTGATTGCTCCAATTACAACTGAAAGCGTGTTGCTGTAAAAGCGCAGCAGGTCAGGCAGCATCTAAGGAGGAGGAGAATCGACGTTTCGGGCATGAGCCCTTCTTCACGAAGGTCCTGAAGAAACAGTGAACCAAATTTTGAAATGATCTTTCTGAACATAATATAGATCAGGTTAAAACTGAAGTAGGTGTCTTACACAACTTGCTGCAAGGACACAGACAGTAGAATCTGAGGTGATCATGAGGATGTGGAGGTAGAATGTGGGAGACAAGCTGGGACTGTATTGGATTAGTCATGGTGAGAGGGAACAAATGCTGGATGCAGGGTTTCAGCAGCTGATGGACTGACGCTGAGGCGAACCATCGGAAACTGAGCAGGAGACCACCATCTAATAGGACAGAGAAACTGATCCATCAGCCTGAAACTGACTGACCACGTGGCTGTCAGTGACTCCAACACAAGTGAATGGAAACATTGCTCAGAGCCTGTTTCTGTACAATTCAACACAACCAGGAAATGGAAAGTGATTAATTAGCTGAAAACAAAGCCACTGCTCTGTTAGAGTCTAAACCATTCAATGTTCAGTTATTGAACATTATTGATTCTCAGAATATTCTACCCTGCAGAATCACAGTAAAAGGGGCAAGTAAACAACATTCTTGGCAAAGACATAATGAACCAACTGCTTATATAAAAACAGCTCAGCAAAAAGGGCTGAATCCTCCACAAACTGACAAACACAGTTACCATCAGATTTATAGATAGACAATGAAATTCTTCAGAAAATCAATTCCCTGCTTATGGTGTGTGGGAGAAACCATTCTCAGTGAGAACTGCCACTTATTTCCTTTGAAAAGAGTCTCATGTTCCCCTCAGAAAAGCAGGTGTGTTGCTCACTTACAGACTGACTTACAGACAAAGGAAACCTGATCAGGAACTCTCAGGTTAATTAAGCTATTAATGACAGTCCATTGCACACAACAAGAGCTTAGACCACAACAGATTCTAGTGAAACCAACAATGCAATGAAAAAGGTTTATTTGTCTTTATAATCATGCAGCCTCTCTCAATCAAATAATCCCAGTCAACTTCCAAACATTTTAAAACTATTAATACCAATGTATACATATTTACTCCCTTTCCTAATTTCCTCCAAAAAATATCTGATTATTCTCTTCAAAGTATATTTTAAATGGTTAATTCATAATCACAATTCATTTCCAAGTATTCTTAGAGCAAAACAACTTGCAAACTAAAATAGTTTTCATGTCAATAATGACACTGGAAACTTTGTTATGTAGTTTAACCATAATTCCAAATATTGTTTTGGTTCATTATTGCAGTGGAGCTAAAATTAAAGTCTACTTATTTTCTTTGATATCCTTCCATTACTTTATTCCCTAATAACAATGCCCATGGTGTAATGGGTTACAAGCATTGAATAAAATTGAATTTTCATTGCAAGAACTGGTACAAATAATCACATGTTGTCGTTGATTATCATTTATTTTCATTGTATGATCACATTAAATTCACTTAAATAATCACAGTACAATTCTCACCTCGATAGATATATCGAGTGAATGTCAAATTATTCTTATTTCAAATAAAACCAAATTACATTTTGCTCTGTTTTATTCCAGGAATGACGGAATATGTTGCATTATTATGATAAACAGGAACAGGTGAAGGTGGTGGCTCTCAGACGTGAGGCCTTAAAGCCAAAGAACCAGGTGGTAGTTACAGTGGGGGAGGTACCTAGTGCCCCGCTCTCCTCAGAAGGCAGTGAGGATGGTGACACTGACTGGAACGGGTTAGATGACAAAGCGCACACGTATGGACAGAGAGACGGCAATGAGTGGGATCACCCATTGCCCTATAAGGTCCAAAAGGCCCTCTCTCTGGCACCACTGGGCATCTAAGCTCAACTTGGACAGACAGTAGGGAGCAACAAACGGAACTGACAGAAATCAAACATGAACCGTTCACCTGCTGAATGACAGATGTTGGTGAGTTAACACCCGGCCTGATAGAGAAATGGTAATAATGGGCCTTATTGGGAGAATATGGATGAATTAATAGAGGTACAGTCTCACCGATGATGGCGTCAGGCCAAAAACTCTCAGGCCAAGATGCCCCGACATGTACAGCAGAACCTGTCTCTGCAATGAGAGGGTGCGGGTGCGAGCCGATTCCCCCCAGTGCACAGTTGATCAGTGGCTCCAGGCATTTACAGATATTACAAGGACACACTGGGGAGGGTACAGACTGAATGGGCTAAAATAACCTTGGTGTCTCAGGGAACCAAGGGTAATGTCGAGGATCATACAGAGAGGAAGCCTGAGGTGTGTAAGGGCCACGGGGGATTACCAAATCCCAATCTGTGATGATGATATCAGTTTGTTGTTTTTAAACTGGGACCCCATTTAACTATAATTATAAACATGTGACTCCCAGTGGGAGATCATTCTAACCACCTTCTGAATTGGACCATGAGTGCTGAGACAAGCTCAGAAACACAGGGGAATAGCTGCAGTACAGGGAGGGTAGCCAGACTGGCAATGTTACAAGTAAAGCAGTAAAGGACATATTGCCAACGAACGTAGGCAGAGAGAGGGAGATAGATATTCACATTGTGTGTGTGCATGTGTTCACCTAGGCACATGAATATTCTTTGATGCTGTGTTTGGGAACCAGCAGAGCATAATATTAATACAGGAGCATCTATATCAATTACCAATATGGATTTGCCACATATCACCTCAATTGCTAAAATGAGAGCAGTCGGAGAGGGAATCGAGGAAGCTGGATGAAATAAACCTCTCCCGACGCAGATCACGGATGTGGCAAAATATATTCAGATATGGGAGTGGGAAACTGAGGAAGGGACCATTCTGGGAGTTGCAAGTTTAGAACAGTTAGGACCAACTATTGATGTAGAGACACAAACTGTAATATGGGAACAACCTGAACAGGCCTGGGACAGGAAGCAAAGGAGAGTCGACATCTCCAGAGTAGTTACCTTGCAGGGAGACTGGAACAGTCAGGGAATCTGGGGAGTTATAGCTAGGACCCAAACAGCAGTGTGGATAACTCAACCAGGAATGTGGGTTATTACCTGTAGATACTGTAAAGATCGAGGGCCCTCTCACACCCCACACAAACAGGATCTCAATAAAGCTGAGGAGGCAGTAATTGTGACAGTAACAGATTGACAGAAGCAGGGAATAGTCAGACCAGCAGTATCCCAGACTAACTCACAGAAGCCGGACAGCTCATCCCACCTCACTATTTAGTATACCTCACTCAGTAAATCCGCCACTAAAGAGTATCCTACATTAGCGAACCACACCACTGTATTTAATGGACTGAAATCGCAACAGTACATAGTCTCAGCCCTTGATATTGTGAATGAGTTCTGGTTCATACCTGTGGACCTGGAATCCCAGAATAAGCTGGCGTTTACTGGCTGAGGAAAACAGTACTCCTGGATCCAGTTACCTCAGGGATCCCACAATATTCCACTATATCCCACCGATATATGGCTGATGGAATTAGTCACATTGATCTTTCCAACACCTCATTACCTCAGTTGGTGAGAAAGAACATATCCAGATATTAAACAGAATATAGGGCCAGGTCAGGCAGGCCAGGCTTAAAATTAACCCACAGAGAGTGGGAAGGTAGGGGACCTGGGACATCACATCAGGGAGATCAAATCAGGAAGGGAGAGGGGACAATCCCAGTGGAACGACAGACCATGATTTTAAAACTATCCACCCCCACAGCGTGAAGGGGGTAAGGCAAACATTAGGATTGTTTAATTACTGTGGAAAGTTTGTGGAGAATTCTCCAGAATTGGCAGAATCATCACAAACCCTGACAGAAGCACGGACATTAGCCAGGGGTCAGGGAGTCAACATCTACACACACAGTCAGCATGCCTTTGGTATTGTTCATGACCATGTGCTGGCCTGTGCTCGGTGAGGGTACATCACCCTGTCTGGGGGTCACATAGAGCACGAAGCACAGGTCAGATAGTTAGTGGGAGCAGTTAACTATCCCAGTGAAGCAGCAATAATGAAGATTAGAGCTCAAAGGGAAGTAGAAACCCCACACCAACGGGGCAGTAAGTATGTGGGTAAGGCGAGTGAAATACTGACTGAAACAGGGCAGATATTTGGGGAAGTGGCAGTGGCAGTAACTGCAGAAGTGAGTAAGGAAAGTTCAAAGACCTTCGCAGATACAGCCCCACAACAGGAGAATGAGGAATGGGAAAAGGGTGGGGCAGTAATATGACACAACAGAGTCTGGATGACCCAGCAGTGCCACTACACTGTATAAGACAAACATTATTAAAACATATCATGGGCTGGCCCATATTGGGGAGGATAAAATGCAATATCAGATGATCCACTACAATCCTTGCCTGGAACAGGGAGAAATACAGCAAGGTTTTGTCTGTTCACAGTGTGAGCCAGGGAAAGCAATCAGGATAAAATGGAGGCAGCAGCAGCGACCCAGAGGCCCATGGGAACAATTACAGATGGGTTTTACACACCCACACCCACCCCAATCCCAGGGAAGGAGGTCCTGTTGGGTTTTAATAAATAGGTTTACTCAGTGGGTGGAATCATTCCCCTGCAGATTCTGACCAAGGGACACATGTTACAGGGAACATAGCTAAAAAGCTATGTGCCCTGTTTAATACTGAACAGAAATCCCATCACCATACCACCCCCAGAGCTCTGTGACAGTAGAAGGAATGACGCAGACACTTAAAGCTCGTCTGACTAAGGCTCTCTCAGAGACAGTACAGCGATGGGTTAGAGTACTCCCCACCAGCCTAATGAAACTGAGGACAAGCCCAGAAAAGGGGACGGGGCTGTCCCCCTTTGACTTAATAACTGGATGGAAGATGCAGATGGCACAGGGTATACTAGTGGGAGAACCGGAGATGTGTGGTAGTGGGAGGGCTGGAGATGTGCAATGATAAGGTTAGGGTTAAACCATTTGTGAAAGAGCTAACAAAGCAGCTGCATGAGCTGAGAGAATCAGACTGTGAAAGGGAACGCGGAAATATCGGAGCTGACATTCCAAAACCTGGAGTTCAGGTCAGGGGGCAAATATTACTGGAACGTATGAAGTAAACACATCAAAATGCTGGACGTATCTGGGGGAGCCGGAGAGGGACATCTCCCATCATGTATTAGTAAGGAGCTCTGAATAAACGTTGGTCGTGCTGCTCAACGCAGAACTCAAGGCTCCTCTTTGATATTTCTCTCAGCAACAGTTGTGCAGGGGCATGTTGCTGGCTGGAGGTCTATGGCTAGTGCTGTTCCACAAGGATCAGAACTGGGACATCTGTTGTTTGTAATGTATATAAATGAAAAGTTTGAAAATGTAAATGATTTAATTAGCATGATTCGGAGATTCCGGTGTTGGACTGGGGTTTAATTAGCAAGTTTGTAGATGGCACAAACTGTTGAAGTTGTGAATTGTGAAGAATGATGTCAAAGGATACAGCAAGAAAAAGATGAGTCAGAAAGTTTTGTGGAGAAACTGCAGATATATTTTAATTCAGACAAGTGTGAGGTGATGCGTTTTGGAAGACACACAGCAAGAGGAATGTATACAATAAACGGAAGGGTCCTGAGCAGCCCTGATATACAGAGGGATCTTCAGTTGCAAGCTGAAAGATCCCTGAAAGTGGTGAAGGAGGTGAATGGCAGGCTTGCCTTCTTCAGTCAGGGGAGTGAATATAAAACTATAATCAGGCCACCTTTGGGGGATTGTGTGCCGTTTTGATCACCACATTATAGGTAAAATGTGAAGGCGTTTGGGAAGGTGGAAGCAAGTTTTCCAGGAGGTTTCCTGGATTGGGAGAGGTTGGAAAATCTTGGATTGTTGTCTTTGAAAAGTCAATGGCTGTGGGGTGACACAACTGGCACAGACAGAGTTTGTTAACCATGGTTTACTACAGAAATTGCATCCCTTGTTAAGAAGAAGAAAGAGGCTTATGTGTTGATGAGGCAAAATGGTACAGATGAGATTACAGATCAGCTAGGAAAGATTTAAGGAGAGAGTTAAGGACAGCAAAGGGAGGACACAAGCATTCTTCAGCAAATAGAACAAAGGATAACCCTGAAATTTTCAATAGGTATGTGAAGAATAAAAGGATGTTTAGGGTAGGAATAGGGCTAATCAAAGACAGAAGTGGGAAGTTTTTATGTTTTTTATGTATTGTTATTTTTATGGGTGGCACGGTGGCACAGTGGTTCGCACTGTTGCCTCACAGCACCAGAGACCCGGGTTCAATTCCCCCCTCAGGCGACTGACTGTGTGGAGTTTGCACATTCTCCCCGTGTCTGCGTGGGTTTCCTCCAGGTGCTCCGGTTTCCTCCCACAGTCCAAAAATGTGCAGGTTAGGTGAATTGGCTCTGCTAAATTGCCCGTAGCGGTCGGTGAAGGGGTGAAATGTAGGGGAATGACTCTGGGTGAGTTGCACTTCAGCGGGGTCGGTGTGGGCTTGTTGGGACGAAGGGCCTGTTTCCACACTGTAAGCAATCTAATCTCAAAGTTGAGTGTGGATCCTGCAGAGATCAGAAAAGTGCTAAATGAACATTTCTCATTGGTGCTTACACAGTAAAAGGAGAATATTGTAGAGGACAAAAATGAGGTACGCGATACTAGACCAGAAAGGATTGAGGTTAGTTATGCACAGGTGCAATCAATTCTAGAAGGAGTGAAAGTAGACAGGTCCCCAGCCCGGATGGGGTTTATCCGTGGATTCTCTGCAAAGCTAGGGAAGAGATAGCAGAGCCTTTGGCTTTGGTATTTGAGTCATCATTGTCAATGGGTTTAGTACCTGAGGAGAGGAGGATTGCAAGTGTTGTGTCCTTGTTCAAGAAGGGCAGCAGAGATGACCCAGGTAATTATAGACCAGTGAGCCTTACTTCCATCGTAGGAAATGTTTTGGAAAGGATTATAAGAGATAACAGTTATAATCATCTAACAAGCAACAATTTGATTTCAGATAGTCAACATAGTTTTGTCAAGGGCAGGTCGTGTCTCACAAACCTCGTTGAGTTTTTTGAGAAGGTTACCAAGGATTTAGATGAGACTAGGACAGTTGACGTGGTATACATGAACTTCAGTAAAGCCTTTGATAAGGTTCCACATGGTAGGTTGTTAGAGAAAATGCAGAGGTATGGAGTTGAGGGTGATTTAGCAGTTTGGATTAGAAACTGGCTTTCTGAAAGAAGGCAGCGAATGGTGGTTGATGGAAAATATTCAGTCTGGAGCCCAGTTACTTGTGGTGTTCCACAAGGATCTGTTTTGGGACCACTACTGTTTGTCATTTTTATAAATGACTTAGACGCAGGCATAGGTGGATGGATTAGTAAATTTGCAGACGACACTAAAGTCTGTGAAGTAATAGACAGTTTGGAAGAATGTCACAGGTTGCAGGGGGATTTAGATAAACTGCAGAATTGGGCTGAGAGGTGCAAGTGGAGTTCAATGCAGCGAAATGTGAGGTGATGCACTTTGGGAGGAATAACAGGAAGGCAGAGTACTGGGTCATTGGAAAAATTCTTGGTAGTGTGGGTGTGCAGAGGGATCTTGGTGTCCATGTACATAGATCCCTGAAAGTTGCCACCTAGATTGATAGTACTGTTAAGGCAGCATACGGCGTGTTAGGTTTCATTGGGAGAGGGATTGAGTTCTGGAACCACAATATCATGCTGCAACTATACAAAATGCTGGTGCGGCCACAGTTTTAATATTGTGTACAGTTCTGGTCGCCCCATTACAAAAAGGATGTGGAAGCATTGGAAAAGGTGCAGAGGAGATTTATCAGGATGGTGCCTGGTGTGGAGGGAATGTCTGAAGAGGAAAGGCTGAGAGACATGGATCTGTTCTCATTGGAAGGAAGGCGGCTAACGGGGGATTTGGTAGAGACATACAAGATGATCAGAGGATTAGATATGGTAGACAGTGAAAGTCTTTTTCTTAGGATGATGATGACAGCTTGTATGAGAGGTCATAACTACAAATTGAGGGGTGATAGATTTAAGTCAGAGACAAATTCTTTACACAAAGAGAATGGTAAGTGTGTGGAATGCCCGAACTGCTAAGGTAGTCAACTCAACCACATTAGGGAGATTTAAACAATCCTCAGATAAGCTCATGGATGATTTTAGGATAGTGTAGGGGGACGAGTTGAGAAAATTCCACAGGTCGGCACAACATTGAGGGCCGAAGGGACTGTTCTGCACTGTATTGTTTTATGTTCTATGTTCTAGAATCTCAATCTTTTTCCAAGATAGAAATGACAAATTCTAGAGGCCATAGATTTCAGGGGACAGGGGGAAAGTTAAAGAAAATAAAAACCGGGAGAACAGTAGATCCTGTAAATCAGAAACAAAAACAAGTGTCTAGAAATGCTCAACAAGTCTGGAAGCATCTGTAAAGAGAAATCAGAGGTCACATTTCTGAAGAAGGACCCGAAACATTAACGGATTTTTATTTTCACAGATGCTGCAAGACCTGCTGAGCATTTCCAACAACATGTGAAAGTTTAATGGGAGTTATATCAGGCAAGTCTCGTATGCAAAAGGTGATAGATGACTGGAAATGTACTTTCCTGGGAGGTGGTAAATGCAGAAACAATCACAATGCTTAAGAGGCATTTGGGCAGGCACATAAGTGGACAGGGGTTGGCAGGGATATGGATCATGTCCAGGCCGGTGGAAATAGTTTGGAATGGCATCATGGTCTGCACAGACATAATGAGCCAATTATTCAGATGCTGTACTTTTCTGTTTTCCAGGGGGTACTGTGCATGGAGCGAGAGGTAATATTTTTTTCTAACACACAGTGAGTTGATACATTTTGAGAGAAGCAATGTAGAAAGGAAATATATATTTAGATAGCACAGACACGAAGAGTAGAGACTGAGAGAAGGGCGGGGGAATGTGTATAATTCATTAAAGGAGAGAAAACATAATCAGAGTGTTTTGATCAAAATATATGGGAACCTGGGTTTCATTAATAAAGGGAATGAGAACAAATTCATGGAAACAATTTCAGTGACTGATTAGGTCACAATCAATCATTGTATCCAATTCAGGTCAACAAATTCCTGCTCAGGAAGGATCTGAGTGATCTTCAGAGTGTGCAGTACAGACTTACTGGTGTGGTGCACTGATGAAGAAAATGCAGTCACTGGATTGATTTGGAAAAAAGATTGTTATTTTCTTTGAAGAAATCAAGTTGAATATATCTTGATAGATTAAAATGGATAAGATTATAACACACCTAGATAGAGCAGACAATAAAATAAATTGCACTCAATAGGTGATGGCTCAAAATTTAAGATCAAATATAACGTTTTGAGAAAGTGGAAGATTGTAATGTTCCGCTGACTGTATTGGCTGGAAATATGCAGAACGTGCTGCCTATTATGGTGTTGCAAGTAGAGATGATCAAAGATTCACAAATACGATTATATCAGATCTGAGGGAAATAAACTTTCAGGGTTTTGAGGACAGTTGGAGAATGAGAATAAGGGATTCTGCTGCAGAGAACCAGCTTGAATTTGATGGGCCCCTTTCTGTGCCATAACACATTTTTTTTGTACTTGCTTAACTTGTTCTGGTTATTTGTCTTCAGGGTTAAATTATCATTAAGGTAAATCTGCTCTGTGTTCATGCTCAGACCAACACAGGTTGTCCTTCCACAGCAGGAGATAATGTTTACTGCTTTACACTTGGTTCTGGGGGAGTCCCCAGGAAGGGTACCCAGAACTGAAAATCTGCTCCACAGTGTTTTAACCAGGATTGTGAATATCTTGGAACATCTAGTGCCACACCAATACCTGAAATACTTTCCGACTGACTGACTAAATGAAATATGTTCCTTCCACAACATGTTGCTGGCTGGAGTTCTGTGGTCAGTGTTGTTCCACAAGGATCAGAATTGGAACATCATTGTCTGCAACATACATCAATGCTTAGCATGGAAATGTAAACGATTTGATTAGCAGGTTTTAGATGGAAGAAATTGATGAAGTTGTGAATCGTGAAGAATGTTGTCCAAGGATACAGCAAGAAAGAGATCAGTAGGAAAACCTGTACGGAGGTAGATTTTAATCCAGACAAGTGTGAGGTGATGTATTTTGTGAGGCTCATTGCAAGAGGAATGTATTCACTAAACTGAAGGGCTCTCAGCAGCATTGATGTACACAGGGATCTCCAGGGGCAAGTTCACAGCTCCCTGAAAGTGGTGAAGGAGGTGGATGGCATACTTGCCTTCAAGTGTCAGGGACTGAATATAAAACTGTCATTAGGCAACATTTGGAGTATTGTGTGTTGTTTTGATCACCACATAAAAAGGAGGATGTTGAGGCTTTGGACAGTGTGAAAACAGGTTTACCAGGATGTTGCCTGGATTGGGAGAGGTTGGAAAGACTTGGATTTTTGCGTTGGGAAAGTCAGTGGCTGTGGGTGATCCGAAAGGCTCAGACAGAGTGAATAATCTGAATCTTTTCCCAAGGTGAAAACGGCAAATTCTACAGGCCAGAGTTTTAAGGGGAGTGGGGGCAAGTTTAAAGGAAATGAAAACTGAACCAACTGCAGATGCTGTAAACCAGAAACAAAATTTTTTTTCTGGAAAAGTTCAGCAGGTCTAGCAGCTTCTATGAAGATAAATTAAAGTCAACGTTTCTGAGGAGGGGTGACCAGACCCGAAATATTAACTCATTTTTCTTCACAGATGCTGCATGATCTGCTGAGCATTTCCAACAACACCTGAGCAAGCTTAAAGGGAGTTGTGTCAGACAAGTTTCTTATGCAGAAGCTGGTAAGTGCCAAGAATGTACTTTCCTGAGAGATGGGAAAAGCAGAAACAATCACAATGTTTCAGAGGCATTTGGACAGACAGATAAGCAGGCATGGATTGGCAGGGATATGGACCATGTACAGGCAGATGGAATTAGTTTGGAATGGCATCATGGACCGCACAGACATGGTGGGACAATTATTCCGGTGCTGTCCTGTTCTGTTTTCTAGGGGGTAGAATGTGTGGAGCGAGAGATAATATTTTGAGTGGAATATGTCTCTTCTTTAGAACACACAGTAAGTTGATACATTTTGAGAGAAGCAATGTAGAAAGGGAATATATATTTGCATGGCACAGACACAGAGAGCAGGACAGCAGGAATGGGGGACAATGTGTACCAATCCTTAAAGGAGAGAAAAAATTATGTGTTTTGGGTAAAACAAATGGGATGCTGGGCTTCATTAATGGAGGAATGATAACAAACTCACGGAAAAGATTCTGACCCTTGACAAAGCTTGAGTTAGGTCACAGTCAATCATTGCATTCAATTCTGGTCAACATATTCCTGGTCAGAACGAGGAAATTAACATACCATAGAGGGACCAGATCCATACCTTTTGCTTCTCTTTCAGGACACCATGGGGTCTCAAGGGTTAAACATTACCTTTCAAAAGGCCTTATTTCATCAACTGAAGGCCTGTACTCTTAGAATACAGACAGAACACCTCAGAATGGTGGAGGCTGACAGTATCTCAAAATAGAACCTCTTGCAGCCAGACATGTGGATTGCCCCGTAATCCCAGACAGAGGAATTTGCCCTTTTCAGACAAGACTGGTAGCCCTGGGCACAACTCTGTTAAACTGCCTCCCACTCCCATTGTCTTACCTCCCCTCCATATTAGCATAGGTAAGTGAATCCCTTATTTACTGAAGGAAGAACCATTCTGCCTTAATCTCCTCCCATCAACACATAATCATGAACAATACGATCATCAGTTTCTGTAATCCATCACACGTTATCACAGGACATCGCCATTCATCAAGCTTTGTAAGGTCATAATTACCTACTTTAAACTATGCAAAGACAATCGTCCATGTGACTGATATGCCTTTGTCTAATTCCTATTAAATATACTGTCTCTGAGGGTAAGGCAGAGATTCGTGAAGAAGAGTGTCTACAAGTAGACACTCAGCTACGTTAGAGACATTTTGAAACTCTCGCCGGCTATCCAATAATAAAGTTACTGCTGTTGTGCAGAAAACTTGCATCATCTGGATTTGTGGAACAAAATAGGCATCAACAATGAAGGATATGAGTGATCTTCAGACTGTGGCATATAGCCTTACTGGAGTGGCTCACTGATGAAGAAAATGCAGTCACTGGATTGATTTGAAAAAATTGCGATTTTCTTTGAAGTGAAGAAGTTGGATATATTTTTGATAAAGCTGTATAAGATTATAACACACCTAGATACAGCAGACAAAAATATCTGCATTCGATAGGTGATGACACAAGAGTTAAGGTCAGATGTAAGGTTTTGAGACAGCGGGAGATGAGTAAGTGTTTCTGCTGACTGTATTGGCTGGAAATATGCAGAACCTCTTGCCTAGTTTGGTGGTGCAAGTAGAGAAGATCAATGATTGATAAAAACAATTAGATCAGTTCTGAGGGAAATAAACTTGCAGAGTTTGGGGTACGTATGGGGAATGAGAATATGGGATTCTGCTACAGATAGCCAGCTTGGATTTGATGGGCCTCTTTCTATGCTATAATGCATTTTATTTGGACTTGCTCAACTTGCTCTGGTCACCGATTAAGTTGTCATTGAGGTACATCTTCTCAGTGTTCCTACTCAGACCAATACAGGCTGTCCCTCCACAACATGAGATAATGTTTACTGCTTTATACTGGGTTTGGGGGGGGGGGTGTGATGGGGACGGGCTATCGGTGTGTGTAACAGTCTGTCAACATTTATCTGAAATGGCACAACACCAGTGCAGCCACACTCGGGATCGACTCTGGAATTGTGGGGAATGCCAGAAGGGAATTCTTTACCCATCCCACCTGGAAACTGGCCAAACCAGTCAGACTGGGGGGCCGTTCACCTGCTCTGTGTGTGTGAGGGGGAAGGGATTCACTCAGGCATCCATCCTGCTGAGACACCAGTCAATTTACTGATAACCACAGTTGAAGGACTTTTTCCTCTTTTTCACGCCAAGTAATGAACAATGGTTTTGACAGCTCATAAAGTTGTGCACACAGAAATTAGCTTTGGAAATGTTCACAACATTGTTGAACATGCACAGATTCACACTGGGTACAGATTTTTATTTTCCTTTATTCATTCACAGGATGAGGGTGCTGCTGGCCCGGCAGCATTTACTGCCCATCCCTCATTGCCCAGAGGGCAGGTAAGAGTCAACCACATTACTGTGGATCTGAGGTCACAATGTTGGCCAGACCAGGTAAGGATGGCAGCTTCCTTCCTGAAAGGGCATTAGTGATCCAGATGGGTTTTTCTGACAATCGATTAATGGTCATCATTAGGCTCTAATTTCACAAGTTTTTTTTATTGAATTCAAATTCCCCCATCTGCTGCAATAGGCTTTGAACCCAGGTCTCCAGAACACTATCTGGGGTTTTAGATTAACTGCCTCGCGACAATACCACGAGACCAATACTTCCCCACATCGCTGTCCATCTGCACAGAGTGAACAGTGATTTTCTGGTTCATCAGAACTGGGTAATCACACGTATGTTTGCTCAATGATTGCAGGAGTTGGATGTTGATTGGCTATTGACATCCATCTCCGAACCATGTACTCTGGGGTTTGTTTCTGATGATGATTGGAAGCACCATCAGTCTTGTTATCTTTTGGGGATAAAAACAGTTTCAATTAGCTTTCTGCTAAATGCATGGCAATCAATTCTATCTCACAACTCTCAGGCAGATTAGTTTCTTTTGAAGGGCTCTCCATCTCCCCAACCTCCTTCATCCTCACCTCCAACAATACAATAATCTCACAGTCTCTTTGTGACTATGAATGAGATAATCTGATCAGCTGCTTCTTCCCCAGCTCCTATGTCAAGTTGGATCTTAAACTCCCCTTGCTGCAGTTGTGGTCCTGCATCATTGTACAGTGTTTCTTGTATTTCATGTCTTGGCCTATCAGTGTTCATGATACTGCATATATTATATGGGGCCAACAGTGTAAGAGTTTAGCTCATTCCTTCCAAGAACTGCAGTAGAATTGTACTCCAACAAATCATATACAATCAGGGCCCCGCATATTCCCCAACTTGCCTCTTACCATCAAACCAGAGTATCAGTCCTCATTCAACTGTGAGAATTCAGGAGGGCATATCAGTAAAAGCAGCATGAATACCTAAAAATGAGGTGTTAACCTGATGAAGTTCCCAAAGAGGACTACTTGTGTGCCTAACAGCATAAGCAACAAGTGATAGACAGAGTGAAGCAATCCGGGAAACAACAGAACAGATCTAAGATTTGCAGTCCAACCAAATCCAGTTGTGAATGAAGTCAGAGCACAGCTGGAGTTCTGAGGACAGTTCTCTTCAAGATATTAACCAACAAGAATGTCAGACTGGATTAATTATCGTAAAACTCAAGTCCGTTTGATATTCATATATTTACAATCAGTGTTCAATTCACCAAATGTAGCTGAAGGTAAAGATAATCTTCAAGTGGAGACATCTGAATACTTGGTCAGCAACTTAAAGCCTGTTGTGTTTTGAAAGTAATATTTTTAAAGAGATTTTAAAAAGTAAGGTGAGTTGAGTATAATGGAAGAACTTGATTGGTAGGTAGCTGATAATGTTGTTTTAATCTGAAGTTAATTTAGGATGTGTTAACAAATAAACACATGGGAGGGAATCCCAGCCCGATGGAGTGCAAATCCAGTTCCAAGTGGGAAACCAGGACACGTCTTGTGTGATCGACAACCACAAGAACACGGAGGTGACATGGGAAATATCAGCAACACTCACTTGACTGCAGTTAATGTACTGCACACACTTCTGATCCCCTTATTCCAGGGTTAATGTGATCACACCAGAGAGGATACAGAGGAGATTGATCAGAATGTTTCTACAATTGGAGAATTTCTGCTCTGAGGAAAGGTTGGATAGGCTGGGGATGATTTCCGAGGTGGATGACCTGAGATTTAATTGAAGTGATAAAATGCTGAGGAATCCAGATCGAGTGGATAGGAAGGAGCTATTCATTAACTGAGAGGTCAGAAACTGGACGATTTAGATTGAAACAAATTCCCAGAAAGAAGGGGAGAGGAGAATTCATTTCACTCGGAGATGGTGGGGAGCAGGAACTCATTGATGGGGTGGCAGAGGGAGTAACCAGCATCACATTAGAATAAAAGGACATGGATGTAACTGCGATGCTGGAACATTAAGGGCTGTGGACTAAAGTCTGCAGAATGGGATCATTGTGATTTATTTAACATTTCTCCAGAATATTAAACTCAAGTCCAATTTGAGAATTTATGAACATCATTCGACCTGAATTCCAAATGTCAGAATAAATTTATCAGAAAGTTACAGCACAGATAGAGGCCATTTGGCCTATCCTGCATATGTTGGCTGAAATAGAATGACCCAGGCTTTACAGCGTTCTGTACTCACCAATGAGAGCAACA